>NC_056739.1:1266409320-1266689320 GCF_019279795.1 Protopterus annectens | reverse complement strand
ACCAAAGGCAGATGGGCATGACAAAATTTCTGGTTCTTTCAGTGTCAACAAGAAAATCTTTTCTGCTTGCACATATATGATCTCCTAGTAGCAGGCTTTCTCATCTCCTTTAGTATCTACTGCATGTCCTTAGAAATAAAAGTACTTAAGAGGTATCAAACGTCCATCACCCACGCAGATAACTGAAGAGTTTCTAGATTGTGATATATCAAACTACCCCTGTCTTGTATGAGTAAATCCAGTCTATGGGAAGCTTGTGGTAATTTCTTTTGGTCATCCTGAAAAGAAGGGAGAAAGTACAGTTGTTTAAGTAAACTTACTATAACAGTAAATGTTTGAATGATCACTGCTGCAGTAGCTTTAGCTATATGGGTCATATCTTGCCAAGGATATAATAGCTGGCCAGCTTCCAAAGCTTCTGGGCACCTTCTACATGCCCAAACTGTCAGATAGCTTGAGTTAAGCTGAATAAAAGACAACTTTGGGTACCAAGCCCTTCAGAGCTTTCCTGCTAAGAGAGATAGTGAGGTATAAGCCCTGAAAGTACAATGATAAGAACAAAAAAAAAAAAGGTCCACAACCTGGCATAAAAAAAAATACACACACTTACCAAAAAACAAGGGGGATGGAGGGAGGGAGCAACTACTGCAGCAGGGATCATTTTAACATCTACTGTTATAGCAAGCTGGCTTACACAACTGCACTACGTTCATCATACTGATCACTACAGCAGTAGCCTTAGCTATATGGGTAGATTGTCTTAGCTTACTACATTTGGGATGTGGATGGAGAAGAGTCCAGCAGCTCCTGGAGAATGGTCCTAGCAAAGCCTGACTTGGACCTAGAGAAGGAATCAAGCTTATAGTCCTTTCTAAAAGTATCTACAGAGGACCAATTAGCAGCTTCTAGAATGCTTCTAGAATCCAACCCTTTCCAAAAAGCCATAGAGAAGCCAAGGCCATGGTAGAGAGAGACCTTTGACCCTGCCTGGAATAATTTTATTATGGTGAGTATAACAAAATGTAATAGTCTTAGACAACCAATTGGAAATACTCTATTTTGACACAGGTTGCGCCTTCATCTTACCTTCACAAGAAATGAACAACTGATCGAAAGATCTGAAAGATTTAGTTCTGTCAAGATAGTACCCGAGTTGTCTGTGGACATCCAAGGTACGGACTATCTTTTCTCCGTCATTTTTAGGTTCAAGAAACAAAATGGGGAGTTAGATAGTTTGGCTTAAAGTAAACTCAAATACCACTTTAGGTATAAAAGAAGGATTAGTTCTGGTCTTCCAGAATGGCTATGAGTGTACACTGATCAACAGCTTAATTTCAGCTTTCCCAGGGCAAAAAAAGAAAAATGAAACAATGCAGCCAGAGATACTGTCAACTTGAGAAAAATTCAGTTACTGTTAAGTAAGTACACTGTCTGGATGCCTCCAAAGATGAAATTAAGAGATGAAATTAAGAGAGGCTGAAAGAACATCATCTAGAAAAGGTGAAGAGAAAAAATTGACTGGGAAGAATTCAGTAGCTGTTCAGCAAAAAGCGGTTCAAGCTTCAGCTTTGGTGCATAAAAAGAAGTTATGTACCTACCATAACGTTCCATGTTAGTTGTCTTTTTCTCACCTTCTTTCTTGCTGGTAGGGTTCAGAGCCGATCCTTGGCTCCGACTCGGCCATCTTCAAAAGCTTGAGAGCTTCTTAATGGCTCAAGGCCCCCCTATATCCCTTGATGCCTGGCGCTAGATACCCAGATCTCGTTTGGTAAGTCTAACTGCAGACATAATAATAAATGAATGCTATCCTAGAATGCATAATTCCTACTGGGGAGACTACTAAGCAGAAAGAAATAGCCAGAGAAGACTCAGCCAGTGCAAAATCAAGAGGAACTCTTCTCGGTCCACTAGGATACTGGGGTGGAGGGTGGGACACAAGAAAGAAGGCAAGAAGAAGACAACTAACATGGAACATTATGGTAGGTACATAACTTCTTTATGTTAAGTTGTCTATCTCGCCTTCATTCTTGCTGGTTGGGACAGCGTCCCTAGCACCTAAAATCCTGGGTGGCTCATCGGAAAAGACTCTTTAGAACAGTGGAACCAAAATCAGCTCTGCTCCTGGAAACCAAATCCAACTTGTAATGCAAAATGAAAGTATGTGGGTTGGCCCATGTAGCCGCAGCACAAATAGATTCCATGGGCAACCTAGCCTGAAAAGCCACCAAAGTGGCTAAAGCTCTGGTGGAGTGACTTTTTGGTTTGACCGGTAATTCTTTATTCCTGAGTTGGTATATGAATGTGATGATAGAAGACAACCACCTGGATAAGGTCACCTTGGAGACCGGAAGACCCTGTTTACCTACTGCATAAACAGGAACAGTTGATCTGATTTTCTAATGTCTTTGGTTCTATGTAAATAAAAGCGTAGTTGCCAGTGAACATCTAACTGATGCAACTTATACTCTGCCCTGTTGGAGTGGTTAGGGAAAAACACAGGAAGGTCTATGGACTGATTCAAGTTACTCTCTGAAGAGACCTTAGGAAGGAAGGAAGGATTAGTCCTAAGAGCAACCCTGTCATTGTGGAAGATGAGGTATGGGGGACGGGTAGAAAGAGACTGTAGTTCCAAAAGTCTTCTGGCTGAAGTAATAGCTACCAGAAAAAGGGTTTTCCAAGATAAGAACTTCAGTGAACAAGAAGCTGCAGGTTCGAAAGGGGGCAAAATTAGCAAAGCTAAAATCAAATTTAGATCCCAGGGTGGTGGAGGATCTCTCACTGGGGGCCTGAGCAGAGTGGTTCGTATGAGAAAGGCTTTATACAGCTTATGGGACATGATATTCTTTTCCGACAGGCCAATGTAAAAATTTGAAATTGCCGCTAACTGAACTCTAACTGTAGCGGAAGCGGAGCCAGCATGGAAGAGCTCTGCGAGAAATTCCAAAATGGAGTGTACAGGGGCTGAAAAGGGGTCTATACTTTTTGCCTCTGCCCAGGAAGAAAAATGTTTCCACTTACTAGCATAAGTTTTTCTGGTCATAGACTTGTGTGAAGACAAAAGGATTTTGCGCACAGAGGGGGAGATATCTGGGAGCCTGGCTAAGGTTGGAAGTGGAGCAACCACGCTGTGAGCTGGAGAAAGTGCAGAGATTGGTGCAGCCCACCCGATTGATGAATCAGGAGGTCTGGAACTAGGTCCAGAGTCCAAGGCTGTTCGAGAAGATAGCGATGCAGGAACAGAAACCATATTTGTCGAGGCCTGTAAGGAGCAATGAGGTACAAGTACAATCGTAGCTGCCATGAGACCTAGCATTTGAAGGACAAACCTGGCTTGAATCCTTTT
Organism: Protopterus annectens; assembly: GCF_019279795.1. Lineage (NCBI taxonomy): Eukaryota > Metazoa > Chordata > Ceratodontiformes > Protopteridae > Protopterus > Protopterus annectens. The sequence goes on along the minus strand of NC_056739.1, from coordinate 1,266,685,977 downwards.
GCATGCTAATAACACCTTGACATGCTGGTGAATCACTAACACCCTGTCTGGTGGGAGGCTAGCTAAAAAGAAGTTATGTCCTTACCATAACGTTCCATGTGAGTTGTTCATCTCGCCTTTTTGTTCTTACACGTGGGTCAGAGCCGATCCCTAGGCTCCGAAACGGCCGCTTTTCAATCTCAGACTCTCAGAGAAGCTTGAGACCCAGTGAATATCTCATGATGCCCTGCTATGAGTCCCCAAATCTAGTATGCTGCAACCAAGACAGCCTACCAACAGAATATGACTATAAAGTCTACCTACTCAGGTAACTACAAAAGCAGAAGGATAGAAGAAGAGCAGGAATGTATAAACAGACTGACATCTGAACCAATCTACCAAGGCAACCATCTCACTCGACTGGAGGGGGAAGGTGGGTGGGAATGTAAGAACAAAAAGGCAAGATTAACAACTCACATGGAACGTTATGGTAAGGGATTAACTTCTTTATGTGAAGTTGTTCTATCTCGCCGTTTTGTTCTTACACGTGGGTAGCGTCCCAAGCACCCTAATCCTGGGTGGCTCACAGGAGAACATTCCTGAGCACAGTGGAACCAAATGTAGCCCTGTCCCTTGAGGTCTTATTTACTTTGTAATGAGTGATAAACGTGTGAGGTTTTGACCACGTGGCAGCTGCACAGATGGTATCTAAAGGCAAGTAAGCTGCATGAGTCAATGATGTAGAAACAGCTCGTGTAGAATGGGCTTTGACGCTGGTTTCTAATGGCTGATTAGTGAAAGTATAAATGAATCCGATGCAATCAAAGAGCCACTTGGATAGAGTGATTTTTGATACTGAGCAACCTTTTCTATTGTCTGCATAAGACACGAAGAGTTGGTCCGAATGTCTGAAATCCTTCGTTCTATCCAGATAGAACCTCAGTTGTCTATGTACATCAAGCTTGTGTAACATATATTCCAGTTTGTTGGTATGGTGCTTGAAGAAGGTTGGGAACTCAATGGATTGAGTTAAGGGTGAAAAATCAAATATGGGGGTTTGACGGACAAGGCTTGAAGTTCGGAGACCCTACATGCAGATGTGATGGCTACCAGGAATAGTATTTTCCAGGACAAAAACTTTACATGACAAGATGAAGCAGGTTCAAAGGGAGCAAGCATCAGTTGGGATAAAACCAGATTCAAATTCCATGGGTAGACAGGATGCCTAATAGGTGGCCTGAGATGGTGGGTTCCTTTTAAGAATGCTTTACAAAGCCTATGCAACATGATGTTAGAGCCGTTGAAGCCCACATGAAAGTTTGAGAGAGCAGCCAATTGAACTCTAATGGTGGCAGCAGCTGTGTCATCATGGAACAATGACAACAAGAATTCTAAGATGGTATGGATAGGTGCTACGTAAGGGTCAGTGTCATGTTGAGAAGACCAGTAAACAAATTGTTTCCATTTGCTGTTATATAGTTTCCTGGTAGATAGCTTGTGAGATGAAACTATAATATGTTGGACCACAGAAGACAACTCATGTGACCTGGTTAATGTGGGAATCAGAGCAGCCAAGCTGTCAGTTTCAGGGATGTGAGGGAGGGGTGGAGAACTCCCGACGAATGAGTCAGAAGACCCGGCACTGGGTCCAGGATCCATGGTTCTTCCACTTGATACTTCCGCAGGAAGGGAAACCAAATCTGCCAAGGCCAAGGTGGGGCTATTAAAATCACAGTCCTTCCCAGACTTTTGGCTTTCTGCATGAATTTGGCAATTAGGGGTATTGGCGGAAAGGCATATAGAAGACCCGGGGGCCAATCGTGTATGAGCGCATCTCTCAGTTCGTTCCCTGGTGGGAGATAAAGGGCAAATTAGCTGCTGCATTTGGCATTCATCAGAGATGCAAGTAGGTCTCAGCAAGGCTGGCCCCATCTGCGGAAAATATTTTCCGCCACTTGTTGTTTGAGAGACCACTCGTGAGGCAACAGCATGGCTCTGCTTAGTTTGTCCGCTTTCATGCTGGATGACCCCGGGATGTGCATTGCTATCAGAAAGCGTCCGGTGGATACAGCCCATTGCCAGATCCTTAGGGCCTCCTGGCATAAAGGGTAAGATCTGGTTCCCCCTTGTTTGTTGATGTACCAGACGACCGACATGTTGTCCGTCTGGATAGCAATTGTGCCTGGAGGAAGAGAGTCGTGAAAGTGATGCAACGCTAGGAACACCGCTCTCAGCTCTAGGACATTTATATGCAAGTGTGTTTCCATGATTGACCAAGTGCCTTGGACCGTCTTTCCCTGAAATAGCCCCCCCCACACCCTATCAGGGAAGCATCCGTGGTCACTGTGGCTGTGGGTTGGGTAAGAAAGAAGGGACATCCGATTGTCACTTGGTCGTTGTTCAACCACCAACTGAGATCTTTCTTACAAAGATTGGTTAACCGGATCTCGTGTGACATGGGTAGTTGTTGGTAAGACCATTGTGCGAAAAGTAATACTGGAGAATTTGCATGTGCATGCGGCCTAACGGAACTGCTATCAATGTGGCTGCCATTGTGCCTAAAAGCTGTAGTATCTGGGATGCTGGAGCTTTTGTTGCAGGCTAGGAAACTGGATAATTGATTTCTTAGAGTTATGATTCTTGATTAGGGCAACCTGATCCTTGCATCTACAGTGACCAGTTCTGCTCCTATAAATGTAATATGCTGCGAGGGTGATAGTGCAGATTTTTCGAAATTTAGGGTTATGCCCAACTGAGAACAAAGGTCTATGGTGTAGTCTCTTGCTTGGATTAGTTGATGCCTGGAGGTGGCAGTGAGGAGCCAGTCATCCAGATATGGAAACACCCAGAATCCCAACCGTCTCAGGTGAGCCGTGACCACTGCCATACATTTGGTGAACACCATGGGGGCTGTGGTGAGACCAAAGGGCAGGGCTCTGAATTGATAATGACTGGCCCCCAGCCGGAAACGCAGGTGATCTCTGGATGATCTGTCCATTTTGATGTGGTAGTAAGCATCCTTGAGATCTATAGAGCACATCCAATCGCCCGTTGCTAGGAATGGGAGAATCGACTGCAGCGTAACCATCTGGAACTTTTCCTTCTTGACGAAGGTGTTGAGTTTGCTGAGGTCCAGTATGGGCCTCCAGTCCCCTGTTTTCTTTGGAACTAAAAAGAACCTTGAGTAAGTTCGGATCCTCTTTGGTCTGCTGGGACTGGCTGGATGACTCTTTTGTCGAGCAGCTTTTGGATTTCTACAGCTGCTAGTTTTCTCAGACTGGGTGGTACGTCTGGGATCTTTGTACATATAGGTAGGGTTTTTATAAAGGGAATGTAATAACCTCTGGCAATGACGCTTTTTACCCAGGAATCCGTTGTAATGTTTAGCCAGGTGTTTGGGTATAAAGCCAAGCGACCCCCGACTGCCTCCAGAGTAGGACAGCTGAGCTTTCTTTCAGGAACGCTGGTAGGGCCAGAGAACTGATCCCTGCTGCCCTGGTTCTGCGGACCGCCTCTGCCATTTGCATGGCATCTTCCATTTCTGCCCCCTCCTCTGCCTCTAGAGGGGGTATCCGTAGGTGTGTTTTGGAAAGCTCCTTGAGGTTTTCGGAACCACATTTTCCCACTTCATTGCCCTTTGGGGTATGGTCTGGTTGGAGTGGAAAAACTGACCCATACAGCACACAGAGTCTTCCCTTCCTGTTCACACCTAGTAAGTGTCTCCTTAACTTTGGGTCCGAACAAGGCGGACCCGTCGAATGGGGTATTGACAAATGAAGATTTAAAGGCTTCCGCAAAGGAGCAAAGGCACATCCAGGATTGCCTCCGAAGAGCTATCACTGAGCCTGCCACCCTACTCGATCCATCGGCAGCATACGAAATGAGGCAGCATATCAAATTAAGGGTGTTAAGCTGAGCAGTCACCTTTTCAGAGACTGCATCTGCTGTATTACCTTGAAGAGCATCTCCAAGCTCTTTTAGGAGATCTCGTTGAAGGCGGGTAAAATGTGTCAGGTAGTTGAGCGACCTCATGGAAAATGCCGCAGAACTAAATATGCGTTTCCCATATCTGTCCATCGTCCTAGAATCTCTATTAGGAGGATGGACAGCAGAAGAGGTTTCCGACATCTCTTTCTTGGTGGCCACCGCCACCACCATGGCATCAACTGGGACTCCTTTTGAAAGAAAGGCCTTGTCAGTGGAGGAAGTAATAAATTTATTGGGCCTCCGAGGGACCGGTTCCACTGAGTCAGGAGACTCCCACACCCTTTGAGCAACTAGCTCCATCAACTCATTGAAGGGCGGAGTAACCCAGGAGGTGGATGGTTGAGATCCGAAGGCCTTCAGGAAAACTGACTCGTCCTCAGAAGGGGCAAGGAACTGCCAATCACCCCTCTGCCTTAAGATTTCCAATATGTCTGCGAATGAGACATCTTCTGAGGGGGATTGTGGGGACCCTTCTGATTCCTCCAAGTCAGTATCCGATGTCAGAGATTCCTGAGGGGAATCCAAGTGCCTCCTCTTGCACAATCTCTTCCTAGGAACTTCATCGGTGGGGGCATCCGTTGAAGTGCCTAGAGAGGAGGGGCCACCCAATGGGGATACCTGAGGTCCTGGATCTTGATGCTTCATGGGGATCTGCAGGGAAGATGTAGAACAAGGCCCTTTGGGGGAAGGGGAAGACAGATCCGAGGAGGTAGTGGTCTTGGTAGCCATGACCTTCCTCATGGCATCGAAAGCACCAGAATCCCAGTCCGAGAAGTCAGTCGGCTCCGAAGAGACTGGCAGCTCTCCCCGGACCAAGACTCCCCACTCCAATCCAGAGGACGGGGCTGAGGCCACCTGTGCCGAAGCTCCAAGTGGAAGAGTCAGAATCTAGGTATCGGTTCGACTCTCCACCCCGGAGCCGGCGAGGGACTGTCGGCCCCGAGACTCCCCGGTCGGGACCGAGGAGATCAAGCGTCGATGGAGCCGAGGGAGGTGGATCGAACCTCAGCTCCAGGGGTTCTACCAGTATCGGTTCCATCTGCCCCGGCTCCAAACGCTCGATTGGCTTCGGAGGAGGAGGTGGAGAAGCCATGGGGGAATTTCAGGCTTCAAAGCCGAATGGCTCGAAACAGAAAGCATTTTGGCCAGGGCTGGGTTCTCTAAGAGCCTCTTGGCCACTCGGTCCAGATCCACATCGGACAGCCTGGAAGAATGAGTCGAAGGATAGGTCAAAGAGGCCGAAGGTGGAATCGATTGAAGGATTGGAGACTGAGGGGTCTCCAATATCGGTTCCACAACTGGACCCCGAGGTAAGGACTCGATACACGGCTCCAAGGACTGTGGAGCCAATGCATGGACCATACCTGAGGAACTCGGAGCCGCTGACTTGGGCTCCGAGGATCCTTTGGAAGACTTCGACCCCTTCGAAGCCTTGGAAGAGGTGTCAGCCTTATCTAAAGAAGCCTGAAAATCAGGTTTCAGGAGTCCTCTATCCACCAATTTCCTTCATCTTTCCAGAAGGACCCTGGCGCTAAAGGAATGGCAGATAGAGCACACCTCTTGCAAGTGTACAGCCCCCAAACAGTACACGCAGGTGGAGTGGTTATCTGTAACCGACATTTTCTGACCACACACACACACACACACACACACACACACACACACACACACACACACCTTTTAAAGCCTGACTTTTGTTTTTCTGACATGTCTAAATCTATAACTAGTACAAAAAACAAGTCGTATAATAGGTAAATATATACATATATATATATATATATATATATATATATATATATATATATATAAACACTCTACAGTCACTCTAAATATATGAATAATATTTGTTAATTAGTAAAAGTATACTACTATGAGAGATAAACAAAACTACCACGCTAATGTGTATAACACACACAGACACACACTGGCTGACAGAGCCCTGTCACTCCCAAAAGAAAGGCCTAAGCCTGAGGAAAAAAGTACTATTTAAAAGTACTACCAATCTAAACTAACTAGAATCCTAAGACTATACTATTTAACACACTACTATATATATATATATATATATATATATATATATATATATATACACACACACACACACACACACACAAAAGATTTTTTGAAGAGAATGAAAACTATAATAGAAAATAAAAGTCACTGGCCCGAGCTAACTCTGACGAGCTGTTGATCCATTGCAGTGGCAAACTAGATCTGGGGACTCATAGCAGGGCATCATGGGATATTCACTGGGTCTCGAGCTTCTCTTAGAGTCTGTGCTTGAAAAGCGGCCGTTTCGGAGCCGAGGGATTGGCTCCGACCCACGTGTAAGAACAAAACAGTGAGATAGAACAACTTCACATCATGTGTTTGGTATTTAAATTTGTGCCTATAGAGGTGATAGACTGACAGGGCGACAATGCAGACTTTTCAAAATTTATTGTGATACCTAGCCTGGAGCAAGTGTTGATGGTGCAGTCTCTGGCTCGCAGTAGGTGATGTCTGGTGGTAGCAGTGAGGAGCCAGTCATCGAGATATGGAAACACATGGAATCCTTGCTGTCTCAGGTGGGCGGTAACTACTGCCATACATTTGGTAAACACCCTAGGGGCTGTGGTGAGACCAAAGGGCAGAGCTCTGAACTGATAATGGCTGTCTCCCAGCCGGAAGTAAAGGAAACTTTGGGAGTGTCTGTCCATTTTGATGTGGTAGCACGCATCCTGAAGCTCTATGGAGCACATCCAATTGTTCTGACACAGAAAGGGTAAAATGGACTGAAGCGAGACCATTCGGAACTTCGTTCTTTGTACAGACTTATTTAGTCTGCTGAGATCCAAAATGGGTCTCCAGTCCCCTGTCCTTTTTGGTACCAAAAAGAACCTTGAGTAAATTCCGGATCCTTGTTGGTCTGCTGGGACTTGCTGGATGGCCCTTTTTTTAGCAGTTTTGAGACTTCTTGCACTGCTTGGTCCCTTAGATTGGGTGGAACATCTGTAAGGGACTTGTTTGACCTTAAGGGGCTGTGAACGAAGGGAATTCTGTAGCCTCCGGATATGACGGACTGTACCCATTTGTCTTGTGTTATGTCTTGCCAGGCTCTTAGGTACAGCGATAATCTTTCCCCGACTGCCTCCAGAGGTGAGCAGCCGAGCAACCCTTCAGGGATGCTGGAAGGGCTTGTCAGAGAAAGATTCTCTGCGGCCCTGGTTTTGCGGACCCCCTCTACCACGAGGGCAGTGTCTGTTATTGTCCCCTCTCTGCCCCTGGAGGGGAACTCACCACGTGTGTCTGGCAAGGCTCCTTGGGATTTCTGGAACCACAACTTCCCACTCTTCTGACCGTTAGGATATGGTCTGGAAGGAGTGGAAAAACAGACTCCTACAGCAGAGAGAGTCTTGCCTTCCTGCTCACACCTGGTAAGGGTATCTTTCACCTGTGATCCGAAGAGAGAGGAACCATCAAAAGGGGTGTTGGTGAAAGATGCTTTGAAAGGTTCCGCAAACTTACATAGCCGCATCCAAGCGTGCCTCCTTAAAGCCACACCTGTGCCTGCAGCTCTACTTGCTCCATCAGCTGCATACGAAATGAGCTGCATGGAGGAGTTTACTACTGAATTAAGAGTCACCAGCTGGGAGGCTGCCTTAGCCTGGGCCCCCTCAGCTGATGGATCTTGGAGGGTATCTCCAAGCTCTTTCAGGAGATCCTTCTGAAGACGGGTAAAGTGGCACAGGTAATTCAGGGACTGCATGGAAAAGGTCGCTGAAGAGAACATCCGCTTCCCATATCTGTCCATCATCCTGGACTCCTTGTTAGGGGGATGGACAGATGAAGAAGTTTCAGCCAACTCCTTCTTTGTGGCCACTGCTACCACCATGGCATCAACGGGGACACCCTTGGTCAAGAACTGTTTGTCCTTCGGGGCAGTAATGAACTTGGCAGGTCTTCTAGGGGTCGGTTCCACTGTGTCTGGAGCTGTCCATGCATTTCGAGCCACCACAGACATCAGTGGGTCGAAAGGCTGAGACACACAGGAGGTGGAAGGTCAGGATCCAAATGCATCCAGGAATACCGACTCATCCTCGGAAGGGCTTAGGGTAGTCCAGTTTCCCCTCTGCCTAAGCATCTCAAGGATGTCTGAGAAGGAGACATCTTCAGAGGGGGATCTTGGGGACCCTTCCGACTCCTCTAAGTTGGTATCCAATGTGACTGACTCGGGGGAGTCAACATGCTTCCTCTTGCATTTTCTCTTGCGAGGTGGCTCCTTTGAATAATCAGAGGAGGCCTCAGAAGAGGAGGATACACCCAAAGGGGTGTCCTGGAGTGCTGGATCCCCACGCTTGGGGTCTGGAAGAGGGGCAGAGGCTGACGCAGGCACCCTAGGGGGAGGAGCCGATGGGGTCGATCGTGGGACTGACTCAGAGGCCAGTACACTCCTCATCACCTCGAAGGCGTCCTTGCCCGGTCGCAGAGAAGGCTCAGGCTCCGAAGAAACCAGAAGCCCTCCCCGCACCAAGGGAGATGGTTCCGAGGCATATGTGGGAGCCGAGCTCACCTGTGCAGAAGCACCGACAGGGAGAGTGGGGTCGGACAAGGGTCCGATGCCACTCGCCCCCTCAGAGCCGATGAGGGAGTCTCGGCACCCAGATCCCTCCAGGAAAGGTACCATGGAAGGGATCAGAGCCGACGATGGAACCGAAAGAGAGGGTATCGGTGCAGACGGTTCCATGACTCAAACCCCAACGAACTCCGGCTCCGAGCTCATAGGAAGAGTCGGAGGAGGAATATCTACAGCTGTGGACGGAGCCGACACCTGATGAGGAGGGCTTGACAACATTTTGGCTAGGGCCTGCGATTTTAAGAGCCTACTGACCACTCTTTCCAAGTCATGGTCCGAAAGTCTAGAGGACCAAGAAGAGTGGGATGATCGATGACTATAATCTGATTGGAGCAGGGGCGACTTCGGAGCCAAATGTATCGACGCCAAAGAAGGAGACCTGGATCCCTTTCGACTCTCAGCCGGCTCCGAAGACCGTGTTGCAGCCGACTGGGAGGGAGGGACATCGGTTCCAGCCGGAGCCAAAATGGAGTGTGTGGCTTCACCCAACAACGGCTCCAAAATGGGAGCCGACGATTTAGGTGGCCTGGAAGATTTCACCGGCTGAGCCTTTGCCGGTGAATCTTGGGGTTTAAGCATACTCCTCAGAATCAATTTATTTTTGTTTTAAAGGGAGATAGAAAGAAAGGTTAACCTCTAACTTAAACGGAAAGAACCTTTCTGTGGAAAAGGAGAGAAGGGGCGGAGGAGAAACTCTAACTTAAACGAGTTTCTTAAGGATGGGTAATGCTTATCTAGGAAGAAAACTAGCTACAATACTAAAGTGTAACTAACGACTAAGTCTACACTAACCAATACAGTTTTTAACAAGAAAAATACAATAATAATAATAATAATAATGAAGCTTATACGACCTGAGCCAGTAGAACAACCTCACAGCAGAAGCGGCAAACGAGATCTGGGTATCTAGTGCCAGGCATCATGGGATATAGGGGGGGCCTCGAGCCAGTAAGCAGCTCTCGAGGTTTTGAAGATGGCCGAGTCGGAGCCGAGGATCAGCTCCGAACCCAACCAGCAAGAATGAAGGTGAGATAGTCAACTTAACATCACTGCTTCCAGAGGAAAAATTAAGTTAAATGTGCTCAGAGCTGTTTAAAATAAAATAAACAGTGAAGGAGTATATCAACACAAATAACAAAAGGCTGGATAAAATGGAAGTAGTTTTAAACAGATATTCATTTGAGCTGATAAAAATTAAAAAATTAGAGGTTAACATGAAAAAAAAAGGCTGGCAGATTATTAGACTTCTCAAGAAGAGATGTTTCAAAAATGCTAGAATTAGAGGTCAGAGCACATAGGAAAAACCTGAGATTTTCTGCTGTACCAGAGAAATTAGAAGGAACAGACTATATAATTTTGTGAAGGCACAAATAAACAACTGAACTTGTTTCCCACAGCAGGAACTCATATTTGAAAGGACACACAGTGTGCATGCTCCAAATATGACGATGATAAAGGACCCAAGACCTTTATTAGTAAAGATTCAAACCAACCAGCAGAAAGTGTTGATCCTGACAAAACTGTGGCAAAAGGGCAAAGTATTAAAAGTTGGAAACAGCCGAATGTTTGGGGGGAAATGATTATTCACTGTACACCAGGAAGAAGAGAGACATTCATTCCAGTAATCAGGGAATGTTGACAGGCAGGTGTGAGATTCAAGCTGCTGTATCCATCTGTTTTCAGAATGTTTTTTTCTTGAAGGATCAGCATAGTTCTTTGATGCAGAACAGGCTAAGGAGGAAATGCAAAATGTTGTCAAACAAAAAAAATGAACCATCAAGCAGAAAGGGACTCTGCTTCTCATTCTTCTGATAATAAACCACATACACAGATTTTGTCAATGAAACCTTTTCCACTGTTCCAAAGGAAAATGCTTCAGAGATAGAAAAGCACAGGAGGTGACCAGAAGAATCAGGATCACTGTGGAACTGAACCAAAATCTGGAGTTGGGTGATGAAGATAAATAGGAAGAAGACCAGCAACATGGAAATTAGTGAATAAACTTGAGACTGCAAAGCATCAACTTCATTTGTGAAATACATCCGTGTAACAGTAAGTGGAATAAGCAAACATTTGCTGATTTTGTTAAACTTGTAAGGAAATGAAAGGTATTAGACTCACTTCATGTCACTAATTTCTGGAAGGACTCCAAGGAGAGAGGAGGAAGAAGGAAAAATGTTACTGCAAAACAATTTAACTGTACTTCTATAAAACTTTTCTCAATATAAATTGCATACTTTTTAATAAAGTATTTTAGCTGTTATTAAAATAAACTCTTCTTTGTCTTTCTTTCTGGTTTTAAGAAAATAAGAACTGCAGACATTACAGTGCAAAAAGAGAAGTAACAGTAGAAAAAAATATGCTTCAATTGATAGGCTGCAGTCTTGGGTTGATGATGTGAGATACAGGGTGTAAAAGTATGTATTTATCAAATATGTATTCATCGAACACTAATCAGTGGAATTAATTTCAACGAACCCTGGAATTTTTCCCAGGGTTAGAAAACACTTAGCCATCATTGCAGCTTTTTCCTTTACCCCACTCAGAGTTGGTATATACAGTTGGGGGAGCAAAGCCCCTCACTTGGGTGGGTTTGATTTAGTGCAGTGTCTGTTCCGGAGTGCTGGTGAGTGAGTGGCTCCTAATCTTTGTAAATAGTCCGGGGATCACTGAAATGAGTTTCATTTGTTAGTGTTCGATGAATACATATTCAACAGATATGTATTTCGATTAAGTAATATAGAGCCATAAAAGTACACAGATCATAATATATGTACAGCTGATATGTTTTTTTTTTTACATTTGCATAGGTGAATGTCTGGATTAAGACCCTTGGCTTAATCTAATAATTTTTAAGTGTAAACAAGTAACTATGAAAACACCAAATCTAATAAGTTTTCATTTAATGATAAATGTTTCAGGCTGCAATAGAGGAATACATTTTTTTTTCTTTTCCTCATACTTTTCCATGGAGATAAGTTGACAATAGGGGAATACAAGTCAGAACACTGTTTTCTTCAAGGCTAAAAGTTAATGATTTCTGAAAGCATGCAAGTAGTTTTCAAATCTGGGGCATGGAGAATAAAGACAAAAAAAAAAGTACAGACACCAATTAGTGTAAGTAGAAGCACATGGATAACCTCAATTTCAGGTTAACTAGTGCCTGTGTTAGCAGCTGTCTATTTGGCACAGATGTTCCTATTAGGAGGTTTAAACTTCATTATTTGAAGATGTACATAGTTGTGTATGTCTGTATTAAGTTAACAGTTCTGAGGGTGGTGTGTGTGTGTGTGTGTGTGTGTGTGTGTGTGTGTGTGTGTGTGTGTGTGTGTGTGTGTGTGTGTGTGTGTGTGTGTGTGTGTGTGTGTGTGTGTGTGTGTGCGTGTGTGTTTTGCTTGATGCTTTTCATTAAAACAAAAAGTCTTGTAAAAAGTGACATGGATTCCAATGCTAATAAGAAAAAAACAGTATAAAGGATTAACCTGACAAACATTAATGAGTGCATGTGTCACAAAACCTGAAATTAAAAATAAAAAAAAATGCCAGATAGAATAGGTGAGAATAATGACTTCTTAACCATAATGGTGACATTTTCCATATCATCTTGGAATGTGAATGGACTTACAGACAAAGACAAAAAAGAAAGAATACATATATTAAGAAATGTAGAGTGCAAATAGTAATGATACAGGAGACATATTTGAAAGAAATGAGCGTGTAAATTTAAGAAAGAAAAGATTTCAAGATTAATCTTCTGTAGAATATCAGGGACAAAGGAAAAGAAGAGTACTTGCATTAATTCCTAGAGAAGCTCAAAGCAGTGACAGAAAAGGGAAAAAAAGATAATAATGGCATATTTGTAGCAGTAAGGGGCTACTAGCAAGTGATAAGGATTACATTGGCATGTATTTATCTTCCATCTAAAACTGGTATTTTGAAGCATATAAAAAGTTTGTGAGAAATAATCGGCTTTCATCAGAGGAATATTGCTTATACATGAAGGCTAGAATTTGATTTGCAGCAAGCAGAATGCATCTGGGAGCCTAGAAGAGAAAATATAACAAATGAGGGTAGCTTTCTGAAGAAATTTATGAAAATATTTGGCATTAAAGAAATTAATTCAGTAACAGGAACTCAGAATTTATATATTATTCTCCAAAGTACAACAAGGCTAGACTTGACAGAAATTATATTTCACACAAACATGTGCACTTAATTGAAGGCTTTGATACAAATCCAATAACTATTTCAGATCATGCACCAATAATTACTAAGATAAAAATGCAGGATAATACCTGCTAAAAAGAGTGGAATTTATAGAATGGGTAGAGGAAATTATATGAGAGTTATTTCTGGAGATAGCACTCATGAAGTTGTAGCTAGTAAGTGGAATAAAATTAAAGTGGAGTTTAAAAACGGGGCAGAAATAAAAGAAAGGCATATCTGGTTAAAAAGTAAAAATAATTATTTAGAGGGGCTTTCAAATGTTAAAGTATTACAAAATAAGGGGAATCTCACAGAACAAGAGAAGGAACAATTGCAGAGTGCTAAGAGAAACTAAGGAAATATCTGGATAATATGCATGAGTTTAGAAAGTTTGCTGTTAAGCAATTTTTTATAACTCCAGAGCACAAAAAACCTTTTGGCACAACAGCTTAGGCAACAGAAAGTAGAAAGGGTTGTTGCTATACTTAGGGAGCCTAAAAAAAAACAACCAAAAAAAAAAAACAACCAAAGATCCTATAGAGGTATCAGATATATTTCATAAATTTTATGAAAATTTATATTAAATGGAGAAGTGGGCAAATCAAGAAAAAGCATAAATGGAAATATTTATGAAAGAGTTAAATACACCAAGGTTATAAGTAGATGTGGCTCAACTATTAACAGTTAATATAAGAGGAGATGAGAAAAAAATCATGATCTACAACCAATTTACATGAAAGTCTCCAAGAATATGTAAGAAAACATATTGGTGGGTCTTTATGCAGAGAAAGCATTCAACAAAGTAAGATGGGATTTTATGAGAAGGGCAATGGGAATATTTGCATTTCTTGATACAGTAATAAAGTTAAAATATGACAGATCAGAGGCAAAATCAAAGTGGGAGAGTTTCTCTCTGATAAGTTGTGTCTGAATAAAGGAACCAGCCAGTGATGTCCTCTTTTCCCTTTATTTGCATTATATTTAGAACCACTCAGAAAGAAAATAAGGGACTCAAAAGTTCAAGGTTATAACTGATATGGAGTTCAAGAAAAGTTGGCCTTATTTGCAGATAATATGATTTTATACCTGATGTCACCAGAAAAGGACATCTAAATGTTGTGAAATATTCTGAGACAGTTTTGGGTTTTTTTCAGGATATAAAATTAATGAAGATAAAACAAAGACTATAGCTATAAACTATGTACTCACACATGAATTGGTTCAGCAATACCCATATCTATAGAGATATGCTAAAATAAAGTATTTAGGAGTATGTATTAAAAAGGATTCAGTTATGGCAGTAAAGGATATGTGGGAAGAGACTAAAAAGATAATACAAAAAAAACTGAGAAACTGGAAGCTCTTGACTATGGATAATGACAGCAAGATACAAGCAATAAAATGTTTTTAGTCCCTTTAGTTTCAATACACAGGTCAGGCATATTTCTATCAACCAGAGGAGAAGTTTTGGACAGTAATTAATAAAGAGTTGAAGGATTTTATTTGGGAGGGGAAGAGGGCAAGAGTCAAGTGGGATAAGTTCATCCTCCCAACAGAACTAAAAGGTTTATGATTACCTTAATTGAAGAGAGATTTTAGAAATACACAGTTAAGGCTCTTTTACATAACACAAGCAGAAAGCTACATTTCAAAGTGGAAAGGGATGATGATGAACTGGGGAGTAATTCAAGAAATAGGAAATAATAGGATTTAGTCACAAATCCTTAAAAAGTCATACAGAATATTATATTCATATAGTAGTAGTAAGTATACTAAAAACTAAGCCAACATAGGGATAAAGAAAGAAGATTCTGCCAATAGTGATGACTGCAATGAGGGGTACAGAGAATAGACAAGAGTGGGCTGGAATTTACCAGAGGAAGCTGTCAAACGAACCAAGGTATTAGAACAAATAATTAGAGAAGGAAAGGTGATAGAATGGGAAGAAGTCAAGAAAGCATTTAAATTTAGGCTGGTAATTGCCTTCCATATTAGGGATTGATAGAGTATAGACAAAGAGAAAGCGATGGGGGAATCCTAAGTGAAAGACCTGCACCAATCAAGTTTCTTAATGGACTCTAGATCAGAAGCTGCTGTTATAAAAGGGAAAATTAGTAGTGCAACAAAATATTGCATGGTAACTATAGGAATAAATCAGAAGAAGTTTGAAAATATTGGGAAGAGATTAGAATTCACAAAGAAACAATGGGACGGCATATGTATGGCTCCAAAATATGCAACAAGAGTCTAGAAGATTTAGGATTTTTGTATAGAAGTACTTGCACAGATACTTTTATAACCCCAAACAGATTCCAAAGAATTGTTCCTCAGGTAGCTGGCAAAAGTTGGAGGTGTGATTGGGAAGAAAGAAGTAACTGGGAACATACATTTTTAAGAGTGTAATGAGTTGGCAGACTTTAAAGTTTTCCTACAGAGTACTCTTTCAAGAATACTGGACTAGCAAATGAGTGTAACTAAGGACATTATTTTAAGAGTTGAGATACAGGATCTGAATTTCCTAGACATAATGTATTGTTAAGTTTAATTATGGTGACTGATAAAAAATGCAATATCTAGAAAATGGAAATCAAAATCTAAACCAACTATAACTGAAGTAGTGAATATTGTAACACAGATAAAAGAACAGGAGGTGGAATCTTTAGGAAAAAGGTAGGAGTAAATTACATAGAAAAAAATTAGAAACTGTGGGAATAATACATGCAGAAAAAAAACTGGAGGAAAAATGAGGTTTAAGAGAAGGTAGGAATTGAATATTTTATGTACTGTTGCCTAGATTACAGGATATATAGCAATAAATGTGATGTATAATATTTGTAAATGTGAAATTGTTAATATGGTTTAATTTAGTTATTTGTTTGTCTTTGCTGACCAGGAAAAGTCTGACTGGGTAAAAACCATTTTCAGCAGAGGCCTGGGGAGAAAAACTCCATATTTAAGTTACGCATGATGCACATTTATAATTGCAAGGTAAAAAAATCTATACATGAGTTTATTTACATGATTTTCAAATATTTCTTACAAGAAATTAAAGTTATGTACTCACCATAACTATACATCTGTGTTGTCCATTTTCATTGTTCCTCAGTGTTTGAGTACCAGATCTGACCTCAGGTCTGACTAACCTGCATATACTAGACTTTGGATTAGACTCTTGAGCTCCTCCCTCTACACATAATGCCCTACCCACAAAAAGTACCTCAGAACTCATTTGCTGCCTTATAGATCCTAAGCTAGAGCAGGAAGAAGGAAAGAAATCCAATGTTGGGGCTCAAACCTTGAACAAAAGGTTCCATGATATCCACAGAGTCACTCCAGAAGATGAAAGGAAGTGGAAAGGGGTGTGAAAGGTTGAGTAAGAATGAAAATGGACAACACAGATGCATAGTTATGGTGAGTATATAATCTGATGTTGTCTTTTTCATTCTTCCTCAATGTGTGGGACAGAGTCTGCAGCTACGTGAATCTTGGGTGGCCCTCTTGGAAGGATATTCTGCAGAACTGCTGAACCAAAAGCACTTCTACTTTTGGAGGTCAAATGCAGTTTGTAATTAGCAATAATGGTATAGGTTCATAGATTTTTACTAGGCTAACAATTGCAACAGGCTTTTTAAGCCTAGCCATGCATCATGAGAATTACACCAAGTACCTGCTACACAAATGTCATCCACTGAAGTTCTAGATCAGAAGGCGGAAGAAATTGCCATGGATCTAGTAGAATGTGCATTAGGAAGCTTTGATAGGGAGAGGCCTTGCTGAGCATATACAAAAAAAATGCAATCAGTAATCAATTTGGCCAGGGTAACTTTAGAAACGGATGATCCCAGTCTGTTCGGTGAAAAGAAATAGATAGCTGTTCTGATTTCCTGAAATCTTTTGTTCTATGTAGGTAAAAACATAGTTGTCTATGAATGTCTAAAATATGTAGCATTCTCTCCCTTACTTGGAACATTAGGGAAAAAGACAGGGAAACAAATTGTCTGATAGATATTTTACTCAAAAGCTACTTTTGGGAAGAAGGATGGATTGGTTCATAAAATAACTCTATATTTGTGGTAAACAATGTAAAGGATTTGGAAGCTAGAGCCTGTAGTTCAGAAAATCGCCTCACAGATGCAATAGCTACTAGGAATTCTGTCTTCTAAGATAAAAAATTTGAATCAGATTTGGCTGACGGTTCAAATGTTGTTGGGTCTACCCCTGAAGTATGACTGTTAAATCCCAAGGAGGTGAAAGGTCTTTCACTGGAGGTCTAAGTAAGAAGGTACATTTTAGAAAGGCCTTGCATAATTTGGAAGAAGCTAAAGAGGAAGCTTTTTTTCTCCTCAGTGAAAATTAGATATGGCTGCTAATTGTTCCAGAACCGAAGGGTTAGGATCAGTGAAAGGGTCAATTTCCTTCTGGACAGCCCAAATTGAAATATATTTCCATTTACTGCTGCAGATCTTCCTTGTAGACGCTATCTGGGAAGATAGAAGTATTTGCCGGACTGGTGAGGAAAGCCTGGGCTGTCTATCTATCTATCTATGGAATTGGAGAAACTATGCGGTTAGCTTGAGGCCTGAGATGTTTCATCTTGGAGGGATGTGAGAGAAGGTCTGGACTCAGGTAAAGTATTCATGGAAAATATCAAAGATGAGGCCAAAGGAAGGGGAACCACAATTCATGAGGCCAAAAGGGGGCAATAAGGATAACTGAGCTCTTAAACCGAAGTGCTTTCTATAAGAATTTTGGAATCAAAGATAACAGGGGATAAGCATAAAGGAGACCGGAGGGCCAAGTGTGGACTAGTGCATCTCTCGATGACTCCTCCTGAAGGGGGGATTAGGGTAAAAAATCTCCTGCACTTGTTGTCGTGGAGAGATGCAAAGAGTTTGCATCAAGGTTGACCCCAGCAATGGAAAATCTTCTCTGCCACTGTTTGATTGAGAGACCACTTGTGAGGCATCAAAATGGACCTGGTGAGTTTGTCCGCTAATATGCTGAATTTCACCAGTATGTGAATTGCCATGAGAAAGAGGTTGGATGAGATTGCCCACTGCCATATTCTCATTGCCTCTCAACAAAGAGGGTAAGATCAGGTTCTCAATTTGTTGATGTACCAAACCACTGACATGTTGTTGATTTGTATCTCAATAGTCCCTAGAGGAAGAACATCTTGAAATGCCTGCAGCACTAGTAGGACCACTCTCATCTTTAGAACACTGATATGCTAATTGGTCTCTTGGAGGGACCATGTACCTTGGACCATCCTTCCCAAGAAATAGCCCCCCACCCCAATAGGGAGGTGTCTGTGGTAACTGTGGCTATTGGAGGAGGAAGAATTAAGGGACGGCCTGGCTATTGGAGGAGGAAGAATTAAGGGACGGCCTAGGTACAGTTTGGCCAAATGAATCCACCAACAAAGATAAATTTTACATATTCGAGTGACTTTGGAAAAGACAGAGCTTGATGCAGAACAGACCAATGAACAGCTAGAGTACATTGCAGAACATGCATACAGAAGTCGGCTTTAGGAAGTACAGTTATGGCCGCTGCCATCAAGCCTGAAGCCTGAAGGACAAATCTGGCTGGAGAAGGGTGAACAAAAATTTGCTGTACTGGAAACCTGATTGGGTCTACATGGTGCATAGGAAGGGAGGCTATCTGACTTGCTGTCTTCAAATGGGCACCTATGAACTCCAGGCGCTGTACAGATTGTAGATGAGATTTGGAGATGTTGACTGAATGCCTAGTTTTTGGGAAAGTTGGCGCAAATAGTTCCTGGACTGCTCTAGGAGATGCTTGGTCGAGGCAGTGAGAAGCCAGTCATCCAGATATGGAAACACTCTGAATCCCCAAAGTCTCAGCTGAGCTGCTACCACTGCCATACACTTAGTAAACACCCTGGGGGCTGTGGCGAGACCAAAGGCCAGGCCTCTGTACTGACAGTCATTGGCGCCCAGCCGGAAGTGCAGAAATCTCCAGGATTGTCTGTTCATCTTGATGTCTTGAAGATTGAACACATTCAGTTGTCTTTGCATAAAAAGGGCAGAATGAAGTGAACTGTGACCATTCGGAGCTTTGACTTATTTACAAATCGGTTCAAGCTGCTTAGATCCAAAATTGGTCTCAAGTCCCCTATCTTCTTTGACACTAAAAGAACTTTGAGTAAGTTCGGAATCTTCTTTAGTCTGGTGGGACCTCCTGGATGACTCTTTTGTCTAGCAGCTTTTGAATCTCCTGGGCTGGGGCTTCTCTCTGACTGGGTGGGGAATCAGGAAGCTTTCTTCTTTTGTTTGGGGGAATCTGGGAAAATGATATAAAACAACCTCTAGATACTATTTTTAGCACACAAGTATATTTTGTTATTGAATCCCAGGCATCAGGGTGCAAAGACAAGTGCCCCCCAACTGCCTCCAGAGGTGGGCAGTCAGGCAACCTTTCAGAAGAGCTGAAAGGGTCTATATGAAAAAGAACACTGGAAAGCCTGGTTTTGTAGGCCTCCTCTGCTGCAAGGATGGAGTCTTGAACTCCCCCCTCTGCCTCTGGAGAAGTTGTCCCCGCATGAATCCTGGAAAGGTCCCTGGAATTTACAGAACCATATTTTCTTACCTCCTCTTTGATTTCAGAAAAAGGATAATTGAGGGGTAGAAAAGTGTATTCCTACAGCAGACAGGGTCTTTCCATCCTGTTCGCTTCGGGAAAAAGTGTTTCTTTTATGGAAGGTCCAAACAGAGATGTTTCATCAAAGGCAGCATTGATGAAAGAAGACTTGAAAGGTTCCGCAAAGTCACATAATTGCATTCAGGCATGTCTTCTAATGGCTATGCTTGAACTAGCTGCCTGTTGGTACCCTCTGCGGCATGGAATATTAACTTTTTGGAAGTACTGGAAACAGTGGCCAGCTATGAAAAGGACCTCTTGTAGTTCTCTACAGACATGGACTTGAAGAGGGATTTGGAGAGTTCGTTGGTCAAATCACTCTGTAATCTTGTGAAGTGGACTAAACTCAGGAACCTCAAGGCAAAGGCTGCTGAAGCAAATATGTGCTTTCCGAACCTGTCCAATGCCTTGGACTCTTTATTATAAGGATGGGCAATGCAACGCTGCACCTCTAGCTCCTTTTTCAAGGTTGCTACCACAACCATAGCATCAACAGGAACTCCTTCACTCCAATGAGATCTTTCCTTTGGGGAGCCAAAAGTTTGTCTAGGCATTGGGGAATTTGTTCATCACAGTCCAGTTCCTTCTATGTCCATCGGGAGATTAAGTTGACAAGCTTATCTGCCGAGGAAGTCACATAAGACGTAGATGGGCCAGAATGAAAAGCTTCCAGAAAAACTGAATCCTTCGAGGAACAGATATCTGAAGCTCATCCACCTTTTTGTTTAAGAATTTCTAGGATGACTCAGCATGAGATGTCATCTGGTGGAGATTTGGGGAACCTTCCCCTTTGTCAAAATCAGTATCCTATGTGAGAGATTCCATGGGGGAATCTGTGTGTCTCCTTTTGCATGTTCTCTTTCGGAGGAACCCCTTCAGTGGAGTGATCTGGTGGTATCCGAAGAGAGGGAAAATTCCTTGATGGGGGCTGTCTGGATGCTAGAAAGTACTAGCTGTCCCTGTGGAGTAGGCCTGATAGGCTCACAGCTCAGACTTGAAGGGGGAGGGGATGCAGGACCCAGTGATCGAGGATTAGTTGAATCCCTTGGCCGAGAAAAAGCCCTCTCCACTACCTTGAAGCCTGCCAGACACGGAAAAGCCATGTCTGGCTGCACCAAACCCGAAAACACAGGAGTTGCCAGGCTCTGATCCTACCTGGAAGAAGGAGTCAGACCTGAGATGTCCAGTGTCGAGGCTGTTAGGAGCAAGGACAGCTTTGATAACATCAGAGTGGATTCCAAATTCAACCCCCCCCCCCGGATCCAGCATCAACCCTTTGGCTGCAAGATTTATCCCGATCCAATGAAACCAGGGCTGAACTAGTCAGGGAGGCCATCGGAGTTGAAGGCCTTCTTGTCTATGGATCCCACACAGACACACTCTGGGTTCCCGGATCCAAGTGCATCGAAACTGGTGGATGGATTGGAGAAGGAGATATAACACGGGAGGTGGAGAGGAGGCTCACAGATCCGATGGGAGATACAGCCGGGATAACCCACATATGAATCTGAGCTCTGAGGAATTTCCTCATCCTCCTATCCATGTCAGCTTCTGTCAGAATTCAGGAGGACGTAATGGAGGAGGTGATCGACTGTGGCCTAGACTCTCTCCTCAGTGTCCCCTGAAGAAAAGGAGAATGCATTTGAGGAGACACTAGTTTGATTGTGAAACTGCATGAGCGGGTTCAAGGAGATTTTGATGGAATGACAATCAGATCTGAGGGTGAGGGAGCTGAGCATTTTTTCTTATGATCCAATTAAATTGGATCCGAAGTTTTCTGGATTTTTTGAGGTGGCTCCAATGACGATGGAACCGAAGCAGCAGACTTCAGAGAACGGGTGGAGGTTCTCTTATGAGATTTTTTGGGCTCCGAAGAAGATTTTGAAGATTTGTCAGGGATATGAGCCCCTGAAGAAGATGAGGAAGAAGGAGGAATCAAGCCCTTAAGAACTAACTTTTTACACCTATTGCTTAGAGCTGTTGATTTAAATGCAGCACAAATGGAGCAGCTAGTGTTGAGGTGCACTGCTCAGAGGCAGTTGATGCGCTCCCTGTGAGCATCAGAAGTGAGAATCTCATGCCCACAGGCAGTGCACTTATTAAATCCTGTTGGCTTACCTTTTTCATGCCTTTGGAAAAAAAAAGTGGGAGAGAAAGACTTTTTTTATTTTTTTTAAAGAAAAAAAGCTGGAAAAACTGCAAAAACACTATCCAATTTAATACTCAGTAGAATCTTGGGATTAGTGCTTCTGTTTACTCTTGATGAGAGAATGAGCACAGGGATATTATTTCCTGGAGATTGCTGATAACCAGAAAGCCTAATAACTGCTTCTTAGGTGACAGCTTGGAATTTGTGCTTATATTTTGCTCCTGGTGAGAGAAGGAGCAGCGTGCATTGATTCCTGGCTCTTTCTAGTTGGACAGCGAGTGTCTGTGCTTAACATTCCTGATTGGTCTGATTGCTATTCAAGGCAGCAAATGAGATCTGAGGTATTTTTGGCTGACTGGGGCATTATGGGTAGAGGGAGGAGCTCAAAACTTGGATCCAAAATCTAGTGTATATGGCTTACTTCTATCCGGTACTCACAAGGTGAGGAAGAATGAAAAGGACAACATCAGATCATAGCATTGTAAGACAAAAAACAAGACAAAAATTAATAAACTTGCTAATTATTGAATAGAAAAATAAAATACAGTACTAGTTAATGTATTTAAAGCATGTAAAAGCTCACCAAAACTCTGACACAACTTGCTGTGAGGGAAAGATCAGTTTATTTTTGATTTCTTGTATTTTGTATTACTTTATTGCCTTCTATACTGTGATTTGTTTTCTTTACATTGTCAAAAAAACAGAAGCAGCAAAACAAACTAAACGATAAACCAAAGGTGTATTTAATGATAAAAATCCACAAGAAAAACAAATAAAATGTGAGTGCTTTTGTTAAACAAGTGTTAACTTCATCAGACCTGATTTTTATCATTAAATACACCTTTGGTTTATCATCACCTGAGTGATTTGTGCCTGTGAAACTCTGCCTGCCAGCATTTTTATTTATTTATTTTCTTTACATTGTGTTTTACTTGTATTCTGCTTTGACTTGCATATTAAAACTTGGAAAGAGACCACAGTTGTGTTTCTTGTGAGTCGCACAGAATTTTTTCCTGCCCTCCTACCCTGTTACTGTTGTGTTCTTAAACATAACTGTCTGTTAAAGGCTTGTATAAGCCGAGGTGCTAGAGCAGTAATTTGAAGTATTCTATTTTAAATAAACGGTAAAGATTTCCTGGTCACGTCTTCATTTTATGTGGTGAAATAACTGTCTTTCTAGTTGCTTGCCCCTTATGCTAATTTAACCCCATATCTCCTTCCCCCTCCCCTTTCACTGGCTGTTGTAAGCACAACATTATCATTTTGTGAAATCACCCCCCTACAAATATTTCAATTTATTAGCCATCCCACTGTATTCCATAGAACCAGAAAACAAAACTGCCCATCCCCTTTCAATCTGTCTTGCTCTTTTAAAATTAGTGGTTCTCCATTTAGACAGCTGAAAAAAGAAGTTATGCACTCACCATAACATTCCATGTGAGTTGTTCATCTCGTCTTCATTCTTACTGATGGGTTCAGAGCCGAACTTCAGCTCCAACTTGGCTGACTGCAAAAGCTCGAGGTCTTCAACCAGCTCAAGGCCAACTCCCTATCCCAAGATGCACCTTGATCTTCCCTCAGAACTTGTTTGCTGCCAACTGGCTACCTATGACTATTAATATGCCACTCAAAGAACTGGATAAGAGACAATACACCATAAATAAGACAGGTCTCGGACCTCAAGTAGACTAGATGGGGGTTGGAGGGTGGGACCTAAGAATGAAGGCGAGATGAACAACTCACATGGAACATTATGGTGAGTACATTACTTCTTTATGTAAAGTTGTTCTATCTCGCCGTTCATTCTTACTGATGGGTAGAGTCCCAAGCACCATCTTTCTCCGGTGGCTCATGGGAGAATGTTCATCAGAAGAGTGGAACCAAAGGAAGCCCTGTTCCTGGAGGCCTTATCTACTTTGTAATGAGTGATGAAGGCATGAGGCCTTGACCAGGTAGCTGCTGCACAAATAGTATCTAATGGCAACTTAGCAGAGAAGGCTGATGAGGTAGATACAGCTCTAGTAGAGTGGGTCTTTATTTTTTGTTGTAATGGAGCATTCACAAAACTATAATGAAAGAAATACAATCTGAAAACCATCTTGACAAGGTGACTTTTGTTATTGGAGCACCTTTTTTTATTCTGAAAAAGAGACAAAGAGCTGTTCTGCTTTCCTGAATTGTTTGGTCCTGTCCAAATAAAACTGGAGTTGCCTATGAACATCAAGTTTGTGCAGCATGTGTTCCATCTTCTTTGAGTATTTAGGGAAGAAAACGGGCAATTCAATAGATTGGTTGAGATTTGTGTCTGAACAAACTTTGGGTAAAAATGATGGGATTAGTTCTGAGCGAGACTCTGTTATTATGGAAAATCAGATAAGGAGGTTTGATGGTCAAGGCCTGTAACTCAGAAATCCTCCAAGCTGAAGTGATAGCTATTAAAATATAGTCTTCCATGAGAGATATTTCAAATCACAGGATGAGGCAGGTTCGAAAGGAGGTAATATAATTCGGGGAAGAACAAAATTTAGATTCCATGGCACGGCTGGAATTTTGACGGGTGGTCTCAAGAGAATAGTACTCTTGAGAAAGACTTTAGAGAGTCGGTGTGACATGACATTAGAACGTTGGACACCAAGATGAAAGTTCAAGATTGCTGCTAATTGAACTCTAATGGTAGCTGCAGTGGCTCCTTCATTGAAAAGTTTAGTCAGAAACTCCAGAATAGATTAAATTGAAGCTAGGTACGGATCAATATCATTCTGAGATGCCCATATAGAAAATCTCTTCCATTTGCTAAGATATAATTTTCTGGTAATAATTTATGAGAGGATGTTAAAATATGTTGAGCCTTGGCGGAGAAGTTGTGAATCCTGGCTATGTCTGGAATTAGAGGAGCCAAGCTGTCAGTTTGAGGGAGTGGAGAGAAGGATGAAGAGCCCCCGATGAATGGGTCAGAAGATCTGGAACCGGGTCCGGGATCTAAGGCTCTTCCAACAGATAAGGCTGAAGGAAGGGAAACCAAATCTAACAAGGCCAGTAAGGGGCTATTAAGATTATGGTCCTTCCCAGAGTTTTTGCTTTCTGTAATACTTTGGGTATTAGAGGGAAAGGGGGGGAAGGCATAAAGGAGACCCAGGGGCCAATTGTGCACCAGTGCATCCCTTGGGGCATCCCCCGGCAGGGGGATTAGTGTGAAGTAGCTGCTGCATTTCGTGTTCATTGGGGTTGCAAAGAGAATGCACCAAGGCTGGCCCCACCTACGGAAGAAGCTTTCCGCTACTTGATTCTTTAGAGACCACTCGTAACGCAAGAGAATTGCCATGCTTAGCTTGTTTGCTATCACACTGGATTTCCCCGAGATGTGCATTGCTATCAGAAAGTGCTGGGTGGAAATTACCCACTGCCATACTCTCAGGGCCTCTTGACACAGGGGATAAGATATGATTCCTCCTTGTTTATGTACCAGACCACTGACATATTGTCCGTCTGAAATGCAATTGTTCCCAGAGGGAGAGAGTCTTGAAAGGACTGCAATGCTAGGAGTACCGCTCTCATCTCCAGGACATTTATATGCAGATGAGCCTTGTGCTTCTTCCACGTGCCTTGGGCTGTTCTTCCCTGATAATGCCCCCCCACCCCATCAAGGAAGCGTCCGTGGTCACCGTGACTATAGGAGTGGGTAGAACAAATGGATGGCCTAGAATTACTTGTTGGGATGTCAGCCACCACTGAAGGTCCTTCTTGCACATATTCATTATGATTTGGTGTGACATTGGGAGTTCTTGAAAGGACCATTTAGAGAACAGGAGCCACTGCAGTACTCACATGTGCATCCGACCCAGAGGAATGAATATGATCACTGCTGCCATTGTTCCTAGCAATTTGAGTACCATTGAAACTGGGACTTTTGTCTTTGGAAGCAGGTCTAGGATTTGTTTGCATAAAAGACGAACTCTTTCAGAGAAAGGCTTAAGGTCACTGTGACTGTATTTAGTTCTGGTCTTATAAAAACAGTCTGTTGCAATGGCGATATAGCAGATTTTTCTGAGTTTATGGTAATCCCCAATTGATTTTAGAGATTTGTGTCCCTTACATGTATGAGTTGATGCCTGGTGGTGGCAGTGAGGAGCCAGTCATGTAGGTATGGAAACACCTGGAATCCCAAATGTCTCAGGTGAGCCGTGATGACTGCCATGCATTTGGTGAACACTCTGAGGGCTGTAGTGAGATCAAAGGGCAGAGCTCGAAATTGATAATGACTATCTCCCAGCCGGAAGTGTAGATGATCCCTGGATGGCCTGTCCATTTTTATGTGGTAGTACGCATCCTGGAGATCTATCAAGCACATCCAATTGTCTTTACCCAGAAAGGGGAGTAGTGACTGTAGCATGACCATCTGGAACTTTTGTCTTTTTTACCGACTTGTTTAGTCTGCTGAGGTCCAGAATAGGTCTCCAGTTCCCTGTTTTCTTTGGAACTAAAAAGAACCTTGAGTAAGTTCCGGATCCTCTCTGGTCTGCTGGGACTGGTTGGATGACTCTTTTTTTCCAGCAACCTTTGGACCTCTAAGGCTGCTTGTTCCCTGTGACTGGGTGGAACGTCTGGAATTTTTTTTACAAGAGGGGACGATGTGACAAAGGGGATTGAGTATCCTCTGGATATGATACTTTGTACCAAAATGTCTTTTGTTATTTTTAACCAGGTGTCTGGGTACAAGGAAAGGTGTCCCTCGACTGCCTCCAGAGACAGACAGTCGGGCCTCCTCTCAGGAGCACTGATAGGGCTTCCCAAAGAACTGATCTCTGTCACCCTGATTCTGTGGACCCCCTCTGCCGTGTGGACGGTGTCTTCCATTATTTCCCCCTCCACTGCCTATAGAGGGGGGGTTCACCACGAGTGTCCTGAAAGATCCTTGAGATTTACGGAACCACATCTTTCCATCCCCCTTCCCTTTGAGGTAGGGTCTACTCGGGGTAGAAAAACGTACTCTGATGGCAGACAAAATCCTTCTGTCTTTCCCACTCCTAGTAAGTGTTTCCTTCACTTTCGGTCCAAAGGGATGAGGCATTAATAAAGGAAGACTTAAAGGGTTCTGCAATGGAACATAGGCACATCCAGGAATGTCTCCTAAGGGCAATTCCTGTACCCACTGCTCTGCTCGTTCCATCAGCTGCGTATGACACCAGACGCATGGAAGAGTTCACAACAGAATTAAGGGTAGAGAGCTGGGAAGTTACTTTGTCAGAAACCCCTGCAGCTACTGAACCCTGCAGGGTATCTCCCAGTGCCTTCAGGAGATCACTTTGTAACCTAGTAAAATGTGTCAGATAGTTCAGCAATCAAAGGACAAAAGCCGCTGAACTAAACATATGCTTCCTGTACCTGTCCATGATCATGGACTCTCTATTAGGAGGATGAACAGACGTAGAAGTTTCTGATAGTTCCTTCTTAGTGGACGCTGCCACCACCATAGCATCAACGGGCACTCCTTTAAAGAGAAAGGTTTTATATGTATATGAAAAACACACTCAGAAATTTAAGAGTCTCTAAGCTATGAGAAGAATACATCAACACTAAGTCTTAATAATGAGAATTCTAATTATCCAAATATAGAATATATATATATATATATATATATATATATATATATATATATATGTGTATATGTATATATATATATGTGTATATGTATATATATATATATATATATATATATATATATATATATATATATATATATATCTTAACAGCACACAAACTCTTACTATCTAAATATCAAATACTTGCCCTGTAAAAAAAAAAAAAAAGGGGCTCTTAACTCAGAACACACACTATGAATAACAAGAGATAGGGAGAGACTAAAGGCCTAAAACAACACAGCCACTTAAAACTTCTTATTTAAACTATCTTAGTATCTAACTTTGAAAATCTAAATATTTAACTATTTATCTAAATATCTAACCATCTAATATCTAAGCTAAGCTTTTAAGATAGAAAAACAATTTTCACTGGCCAGAGCTGGAGAACGTCCAATCAAGTTGCAGCAGCAAACGAGATCTGAGGGAAGATCAAGGTGCATCTTGGGATAGGGAGTTGGCCTGGAACTGGTTGAAGACCTTGAGCTTTTGCAGTCGGCCGAGTCGGAGCCGAGGTTTGGCTCCGAACCCATCAGTAAGAATGAACGGCGAGATACAACAACTTCACATCTTTAGTTACCCCCTTTTTTATATCTAACTGCCTAGTGCACACTGCAGTGTTTATAATATTAACACATTTTTTCATCTTATCTTTAAACATCTATTGCAAGACCATCAGTTATTGAAAAGCCCACATTCTGCCTCTCAGTAATCATCTTGGGATTAGTCCTTCTGTTTACTCCTGATGAGAGAACGAGCACAGGGACATTATTTCCTGGAGACTGCTGATCACCAGAAAGCCTAATAACTGCTTCTTAGGTGACAGCTTGGAATTTGTGCTTATATTTTTCTCCTGGTGAGAGAAGGAGCAGAGTGCATTGATTCCTGACTGTTTCTAGTTGGACAGCGAGCGTCTGTGCTTAACATTCCTGATTGGTCTGATTGCTATTCAAGGCATCTACCAGGAATAGGCTACAACTAGCCTACAAACCCTTGTATCATCTGGGACAATACTGTAGATCACCAAACAGGCTGTGGCCTGCTTCTCATCTACAGACTGGTGCTAATGTTTTGCTTCTGGAGAGAGAAGAAGCAAAGAAGCACTGTATACCAGCGGAGTGAAGCTGTGGTGAAAGCAGCACTAGTAGTAGCCAGGCAGTAGCCATTCATGCAAATCCCCTCTTTTCATCATTACTGACAAGCTAATTCTTTGTTTTTAATAAGTACTGCTTGATTTGTTTCTAACTTCATAATACCTACTTAAATACTTC
Source organism: Protopterus annectens (assembly GCF_019279795.1). Classification (NCBI taxonomy): domain Eukaryota; kingdom Metazoa; phylum Chordata; order Ceratodontiformes; family Protopteridae; genus Protopterus; species Protopterus annectens. Next base: position 1,266,657,471 of record NC_056739.1, on the reverse strand, counting down.
ATCCTTACATTTTCAGCGTCTATGTATTAGTTTCCCCTCAAGTGTTTGGCTGTGCCCTGTACAGACTCAGACACCTTGAGTGACATTTTGCCTGTATAAACACGACTGAAATTTCTCCAATACCTAGTTGAACACAGGACAACTAGTCTGCAGTGACAAGCACTGTCCTCAGAGTTGCAAACCAAATACTCCTGATATTACTTTATATTCTCACTCCAGCTAACTAATCAATAAAAAAGGGTTTGTTGTCATGGATATGAACTCACTATCTCCGTTATCAGCCTGGTGGATATGGGCATCCTGAGGCAATGTAGGAAATGCCTCATGTTTACAGACAACCAGTTAATTCTCTAACAAACTGATATGGTATGTGACAGATGTATTTACATAATGTCATTGGAGGCAAAGGTCTTACATAAAAGTACTTGTAATGTCAATAAGGTTGTCAGTAGTATACATGCTGCACCCATCACACACAATTCAAAGCAGACATATAGACCCACATATGCTGAGGCACTTAAATGTAACCTTCCTAAACCATAAAGACCTCCTAGATGAAGTACACATAAGTATCCTCAGCAACCCCAAATGCACTCTTTCAAAACAGCACCCACATCAACACATAGAGCCGCATCTCATGGAGCCTATACCTCTAAGCCCATAAGGCAAGCAACCATAAAATCCAACATTCTGATCATTGGAGACTCCATTGTGAGACACACTCATGTCCCTCTCACTAGGCTGAGTAAGAAGAACGTCACGGTCAGTTGCTTATCAGGGGCTAGGATCTGCCACATTATGCACACACTCAGATCACTGGAACACAAGTACCAGTATGACTCAGTCATAGTCCATGTGGGAGTAAATGACCTGAGACATACCTCCCTAGACTATATGAAGACAGGCATCATGGAGCTTATAGAATGTGTGTCTCAGACTGGTACGAGCCTAGCATTGAGCAGCATTTTACCTTATCCAAGGATGATGCCACAATATAATCAAAAGATAATAGAATTTAATAATTGGCTTGCTTTCTAGAGTCATTCTAAAGGGGTGAAATACTTGTCAGCTTGGAAGGAGATGGTCAATAGACCATGCTGCTTTGCCAGGGATGGTCAGCACCTCTCCCCTCTAGGCTTTCAAATATTAGCTAAAACATTGTCTTCTCCCATAGTGCTTTTTTAGGCAATGCCAAACTGAAAGAACTTCCAACATAGCAAATTACAACCAGGAAAATCTAAAGGTATTACTGCTCAATGGTAAGAGTCTAAACAAAAAACTCCAACTATTAGAAGCTTTCTTCACCCTAGAGAATGCTGATGTTTGTGCGGTCACTGAGACATGGTTTAAAGCCTAGGACAGCACACCAACAGTGCAAGGTTATAATGCCTTCCACACATTTAGACCAGCTACTACGCAAACAGGGACTGAAGGTGGAGGTGTCTCTATTTACATAAAAAATAACTATACCTCAAGGCTAGTCAAACAGGACAATGCACTTGAGCTGCTTCATGTTCAAATCACCATAGGCAAAATCAAATATTACTTCCTTGCCAGCTGTAGATCCCCCTCTATGGTCCAGGAAACCCATACCATGTATTTAAACTTATTAGAAACACTAACCATCCAACCCAATACCATATTCATGGGCGACTTTACTTACCCCACTATTAACTGGGAATCCTATATAACACCAAACGTACAGGCACAGAGATTCCTGGGTTTTGTAAACACAATCTCCCTGAACCAGATAGTCAATACACCAACCAGGGGTACAGCCATACTGGATCTGGTCCTCACTAATATACTGTGCCCTGTACACCCCTACTGTAATGTCTTCCCTGGTATGGTCAGACCACAAAAAGGTCTCTTTTGAAGTAAAAATAAAACCTGGTCCCCCAGTTAAACTACTCAAAGGCTAACATGCTGTTATTAAGTGATAACCTGGCAAAATTCCAAGCCTCCATAATCCAAGAGAACACTGCTGCCTATGCAGAACTGTTCACAGAAACCCTGTACATGCATGTTAATAGCTGCATAGAGGCAGCTGTACTCACCAGGAAGAAGTACAAAACTAACCCAAAAACAAGCCACCTTGGTGGACTCACAAAATCAATAGGCTGTATAGCAGAAGGAAGAAAATCATAGCAAAAATTGGGAGGTGCAGTACCCTGCAGGATAAAAGCACTCTAAAACTAAACAAATATCTCAGAAGACAAAGTTTACCAAGGCCAAATTTGAGGTAAACTTGGCCTCCCAGGCCAAGGACAACCACAAGGCATTCTTTAGCTATGTCCGCAACTTCAAAGGCAATACCCAATTGTGTGCAGAGCTCATTGTAAATAGGGCCACTTATACTGAGCCAGAAGATATAGCAAACTTACTGCCTGATAATTTCAGCTCCAACTTTACTCTGGTCTCACCCTCAACCTTACCTCAGGAAATACCATCAAATATCTCCCCCTGCTATCACTAGGAAATAGGTCCTTAATGCTCTCTCTAAGGCCAAGAACACTGCATCAATGGGCCCAGACAATATCCCAGGATGCCTTCTTAATAGCATAAAACATGACCTATCAGAGCCTCTGGAATTGCTATTTAACTATAGTCTCCAAACAGGATTTGTGCTGCATGAATGCAGAACAGCAACAGTCATCCCTCTGCACAACGGTGGGCCATCTACAGACCCTGGAAACTACAGACCCATAAGTCTCACCAGTCTTATATGTAAAGACATGGAAAGAATTATCATGAAAATGATCAATAGTGATATAGTAAACCTCCAGACATGGGACCCAACCCAGTTTGGTTTTGTCAAGGGCAGATCATGCCTGCCTAACCTGGTGGACTTCTTTGAGAATATCACCAAAGCCATGGATGAGGGCAAAATGGTTCACACTGCCTACCTTGACCTGGCCAAGCCATTTGACACAATATCCCACATGGGCATTGTTGACAAACAAAGAGATTAGGTACAAACTTGTATGTCACCCACTGGATAGCCGACTGGCTCACAGGATCCAGGAAATTAGAACTGGGGAGTCCACCACTACAAAGAGGCCAGTCACAAGTGGAGTCACTCAAGGATCAGTCCTTGGACCGCTCCTTTTTGGCATTTACTTGTCTGAAGTCAAGGACAATGTCAGTGGTCTCTGGCTGACTATATTTGCAGATGATTGCAAATTAGGTGCTGTCATTGAATCCCACACTGACACAAATGATCTCCAGGAGGGGCTGACACAAACAACTGGTGTCAGAGCCATGGACTAATACTAAATGCCAAGAAATGCATAATAGTATCCATCAGGAAGTCATCCACTCTTGGTAACTATCATGTTGACAACACACCCCTTACAGATGACCCAGTAGTCAGAGACTTCGGGACACACATAGATAGTAACCTAGCCTTTGACCATCATGTGTATACAGTAATGAGGAAATCCTTCTATATTGCGCAACTTATACACAAAAGTATGGCATCTAAGTCCATGGAAGTCATTGTTCCACTGTATTCGGCATTCATCAGACCTATCATTACATACAATCCCCCCTTTGGTATGTACCTAACCAGGCATATCAAACTACTGGAACATCCATAGAGGTTCCTCACTAAAAGAATACAGGGCTTAAATAAAATGTCCTATGCAGACCGCCTCAAGGCTCTAGCCCTGTATTCTGTCTCCTACAGGGTTTTGAGGGGAGATCTATGCCTGACATACAGGGCATTGTCAGACCCTACTCTGATGGACCTCCTGCATATCCGCAAAACAAACAGCACCAGAATTACCCATTCTAAAGACTTAAACCTAGCCTGTGATATAAACAGGACCTGCTGGAGAAACAGGTATGTAATCCCAGAGATTACCCTGTCAATGGAACAGGCTGCCTATCCATGTGAAGCAGAGTTCCTCCCTAACCCAATTCAAGTGCAACCTGGACAACTGGATGGGGAAACAGGAAATTCTTCTCTGGTTTGGCACCTATGTCTCTAATGGACACACACAACTTGTAAATGGTTCATCTCTCAGGCCCTAGATTGTAAATGTTTCATCTCCCAAGCCCCTGCATACACAATCAAGGGTATCAGTACTTTCAGAGATGTGGGATGCATGGCTAGGCTTATAAAGGCTCTTGTGGTCATTAGCCTAGTAAACACCTATGAACCTATGATGGCTGCAGGGAAAATATCTAACTGAGGTGTTTTTGAGGTTAGTAACAATTTACAAACAGACAAGTAGTAATGTAGCTTAAAAACTGATGTTAAGAGAGACATGAATGGAAAAATTATGGAAATTAACAGGAAGATAAATGAACAGATGAGGAATAATAGTTAGTGGTGGGGTGTGAGAGAAGGAGGAATAGTAAGAGTTTAGGAAATTACTGCAGTATGAGGAGGAGTGATAAGATACAAACGACTGAAAAGCAAAATGTCTGTAAAAGTTAGAGAAAAGTACTCTGAGTAAAGCTACTCAGGTGAGCAGGAAGAACAGAGCCATATTTGGTGTAGGTACTGTTTAAGCAAAGTTTTGAAGGTATTTAAGTTTTCTGTTTTAACTGTGTGGAGATGTCATTCCAATGGGAGTATAGAGCATTTCCAGCAGTGTTGAATGTCTTACTTTACGTAGCAAGAGTTTATTGCTAGAGAGAAGATCTTTAGTGGGTGACTAGTACAGTGAAGTATTTTGTAACGCTGAGCATTTGTCTGGAGTACAATACGTTGTGGACAATGAGTAGTTGTGAGTATGTCAACTGGTTTGGGAGTTTAAGCCACATTATTTGTTTTAATGCAAGGCAGTGGTATGTTTTATAAGGTTGTTTACAACAAATTTAGCTTTTTCCTAGTAGCAGAAAGCTAGTTTACTTTTCTACATAGTGTTGATATTTGTAAGACTATTGGAAGCATATAACAGACAAGGAAGGAGGCATGTTGCTGCTAAGGTAATCTCTGCTTGATCTGTCAGGTAGTGTTTGACCCTATAGAGGAAGCAGAGTTTTTCTTGAGGGAATGAAGTATGTGGTGATCAAATTTGAGGTTGTCTTCTATTATAACTTGGAGGAGTTTAGTTTGACGTATGGTTTCCAGTTTTGTGTTATTACTTGGGCAACTTACTTATTGATTACTTGATTTTGTGTTTGATTACTTTTATTCAAATGTAAGTTTGCCAATGTCACAAATGATAATTCATTGAATGTGATTAAAAAGGATTAGTTCTCAAAGAAACATTGTCCCTGTGGAAAAAGAGATAGGGTTGACTCACCATAAGAACTTGCTACTCAGATAGTCTTCTTGAAGAGGTCAGAGCAATCATTAAAACTGTTTTCCATATTCAGAATTTCAAGTCAGTCAGGTTAGCTGGTTCAAATGGAGCAAGTATTAGCTTCTCTAACACAAAATTAAGATATCAAGGAAGGGCCACCAGTTTTACTTGGAGGTCTCTTGTGCAACACTCCTTTCAAAAACATTTTGACATGATACTGCATTGCAAGAGGAGGATCCATGGGCAGACATGCTGAAATGGCTGATAAATGAACCTTGATAAAGGAATAAGAAAGGCCATCATATAGTAGTTCATACAAATATTGTAGAACCAGAGAAGAGCTAGCCCTGAATGGGTGCTAGTCATATTGTTGGCACCAACTAAAAAGTCTTTTCCATTTGCTAATATAGGATTTTCTAGTAGCAGGCTTTCTTGCCTCCATCAGTACCTGTTGCACATCCTCAATAAACAACTGTCTAAAAGGAATTAAAATCATATTATCTAGGCAGTGAAATGAAGTTGACTGGTATCAGGGTGTATCAAACACCCCTATTCTTGTGTGAGTAGATCCAGTCTGTGAGAAAGCTTGTGGTAATTGCCCCTGGCAATTTCCAAAAGAAGGAAAAAACATGGTTGCCTGGGCCAGAAGCAAGTGACCACAATAATCTTGGGGGATTTCTTTTGAATCTCAGAAATACCCTAGATATTAGTAGAAAGGGTAAAAAAAAAGAAAATTTCTGTCCATGGAAAAGAAAGGACATCTGTCTTAGGTCTTCTTGCATGAAGTCCAGGAATAAAATATTGTCAGAAGATTGTTCAGAGAGGAGGCAAAGAGGTCTACTTGAGGAACTCCCCACGGATGGACCAAATCTTGGAAGACCCCCAATTTATTTTCCATTCATGAGGGACTGCTGTGGTCCTGCTCAGCTTGTCTGCAACACAGTTTTGCTCTGATGGAATGCTTGATGCCTGTAGAGTGAGACTGTACTGTGGGGTTATATCCCAAACTGACATGGTTAGTCTACAAAAAGAGCTCAGCCTGGTTGCCTCTTGGTTGTTGGAAGTACCTTATGACTGTGGTATTGTCTATAATAACTTGAAGAGGTGTGCAGGGGACCAAAGATGATTCAGGTAGTTGAGTGTTTTGGTCAAGGCACACATCAATTTGAAATGTATGTGGCTGCTTCCTGAAACTGCTCCTCAAGCAAAGTCTGAGGAATCTGAAGTGACTGACTGCATGTAACAGGGAGGAAGAAGGGGAGACATGAATTTAAGGATATCGGTTATCTCCACCAAATTATTTCTGTTCTGACAAACCCCAGCACTGAGATTTGAAAAGCCAAAGGGGGTTGGTGCTGGCACCAAGCTGACTTCAGATACCACTGTATCCTTCTCATGTGGAGTCTTGTCAGGGATATCATGAGAATGATAGAAGACAAGACACCCAAACTCCTGTGGTATTCCCTTGCAGTGACTGACATTTGAGTGGAAAATCTTAGAAAAAGATCTAAATACACATCTATTTTTTTTCCTGTGGAAGAAAAGCTCATTGAACTGAGTTGTCTAGCTGACGTCCTAGGAGCACAATTGTGTGTGACAGAATCAAGAAAGACTTTTGAATGTTCTCTCGTGTAAGAAGAGAGAGATTCCTGACATTTAGAAAAAGACTCTGCAAAGATAAACAAGTTATCTAAATATGTAAAAATGTGGATACCCTGTAGTTTGCAATAACACATTGTGAACACTCTTGGTGCAATGGAAAATCCAAAGGGTAGGGCAGAGAACGGATAATGTAATCTAGACACACAAGACCTTAAGAAAAGTCTGAAGTCGAGACAAATAGGGATGTGATAAGCATCTTTTAAGTCTGGTGTTACCTGGAAACTTGAAAGAGAAAGAAGAGGTTTCAGGTTATGAAGTGACATTATTTTGAATTTGAGTACTATCACAAACATCACTCATTGGGACAGCATGTGATGAAGAACCAGTTTAAACAAAACAGTCTGATCTGGATGATGAAGAGTGACCTCCTGGATATGAGGAATTTCTCCCACTGCCATCTATAACCTTGATGACTGATTTTCAGAGCCCATTTGTCTGAAACTAGCTGTTGCAAAGGAAAAAATGTAGATTCATATTTTCAGGAAGAAAAATGGGGGCAAGGTTTCTGGAATAGTCATTCAGACTTATTGGACTCTCCTTGGTTTTGGGAGGTTCAAGGCTTCTTTCTTGGCATTCCCTTGCCATTTCTTCTTAAACATCTGTTTATCTGTATTTTGTTGAGGATGTTTATTCTGCTTTTTGCCAAAACTGGATGAGGAGTTAGAGAATCCCTTAGAAGATATGAAAAAGGAGGACTGCAAAATCTCAGAGATTCCCTGGATAAGCTTATCCCTTTCATCACACTTTCTGGCCATGTCTGACACAGAGGAGCTAAAAACTAAATCTCTATTCAAAGGGGAATTTAAAAATCTCATTTTTAACATCATCTGGGAGGTTCTGAGAATGTATCAATGCAAACCTCCTCAAAACAGTACCAGTAGCCATAGCCCTGACAGATGTATCAGCAGAGTCATACACACACTATAAACAATGAGTAGTGACCCGTGCAAAAGAAGAAACTAAATTATTTAAAGTAGAATTTTTCTCAGAAGAAGAAACTTCAGATAAAACATTCCTCGTGCTTTCATGATTAGTCAGAACAAACTTTAACATATGAGCCTGACAATTCAAAATTATGAAAAAGTTTCCCACACTTATCAATAATTTCCTATCCTTATTAGAAAGTGTAGAATTAGAATTAACTAAGTGTTTAGCAACAGTGGGACCAACTAAAGCTACAGTTGCTAGATCAGTTTTGGGAATAGTGTATACAAATCTAAAAGACTGACAAACTTTATAAATCCTATCTGCATTTTTATGGGCAGCTGGCTATCAGGAAAATTGCAGGCAGCAATACACCCATCCTCTAAAAAAGAACAAGAGGAATGGGTGTAGGACCCGGAAATTCCTTCTGTAACAACTCATAGTATTTTCTGAGGGACTGAGAAACTTTAGTGTTCTCCCAGAGAAAACACTGACACATTCTATCAATAGTCTCAGACAAAGAGAAACTTCCAGAGAAGTTGAACTCGCCTCTAAATCTGAATCAGAAATCTGAGGCATATCTGTCCTTTCATCTTCTTGTTCAGATTTAGAATCTTGAATCTGTTCAGGTAAACAGGTATCCCACTTTCTTCTACCAGAAACTACTTTCAAGATGGATCAACAGACTGAATTAAATCCTAAGACAAATCCAGTAAATACTCCTCTGTAAGGAAATTTGAGGTGCAGCAGACACATGCTTAGTTTTCTGTTTCTTTTTGACAGGAAAAATGGAATTAACCATGTTACTAATTGCAACAGCAGCTTCCTGATGAATGGGCACAAGATAAGCCTTCCCTGTTCCCTCTGCAGGACCAATAAGAATGGCTTTCCCTTGCCCACTGAGAGGACCCCAACAGCCATAGAGGATGTTGCTAACCTTCAGTCCACAGTGGCTACAGGTGCTATGCAAGAGGGATCTGTGTTCCAAGATGGGTGGTCTGAGGTAAAACAAATGGCCACAGCAGAGGCACCCACTTACAACTGAGGTAAATTTCTAGCGTGCTGTGGTGGCAAAGGCTGTTTGCTTAACTTTTTCTATTGTGGGTGGAATAAGAACCACCCATGGACTTATAGCATGTTCCATTGTCACTCAGAATTGGTGCCTCTTTCCCAGGGAAGACAATTGTCAAATGTGGGTCAAAACTACAAATCTTTAAAAGTCACTTTTTTCACAGAAAAACACAGGAAAAAGCACATTAAAACACTTTGCCAGACCCCAAAAACTAAAATAAGCACAATTTCTCAACAGCAAATGAAAGTTATGGACTTACTATAACAATCCATGTTGTCTGTTCCCATGTGGTTCAACTTGTGGGTTATTGGAACCAAGATCCAAGACCAGCCATTTCCAAAGGACTTCTGCTCCTGAGCTTTGCCTCCTGTACTCATAACACCTAATTCTGTACAAAATTACCTCAGATTGAGTTTACCCTTCTCCAAACAACTTCTACTGCTAACTCTGAAAATATGACACACAGGACCCCAAAAGAAAGTAGGAGAAGAAACTTCCACAATTTGTTCATCCAAGGATAGAGAGAAATACAGTACAGGTGGGGACAACTAAGAGAGATGTTTGAACTGAATGGAAAAAGACAACACGGATCTATCATTACATTAAGTACATAACTTTTGTATCAGATGTCTTCTCCGTCTGGGTTCAACCTGTGGGAGAAAGTCCGCATCCATGTTACACCCCAGGGAGGTCCTATGAGGGCACATATGCCACAACACAGTAGAACCAAAGGAAGCTCTAGACCTTGATCTAATATCAAGCTTGTAGTGAGACACAAAGGTGTGTGGACCCACCAAAGTAGCAGCAACACAAATGTCACCCATAGCAGCTCTCAAGAGGAAAGCCATGGAGGTAGCCATAGCTCTAGTAGAGTGAATCTCCAGTTTGCAAGCCAAAGCCTTCCCTTCCCTTTCAAACTATATCCCAATGAAATGAAATCAGACGGACAATTAGCTAGAGTGGATTTAGACACTGGCTTTCCCAACCGGGTCTTTGAAAAGAAGACAAACAATTGTTAAGACTTTCTGAAGCACTTGATTCTATCTGAATAAAAATCTCAGTTGTCTATGAACATCAAGACAGTGTAGTAAATAGTCTCCTTTGTTTGAGAAATCAGGGAAAAACACTGGTAAGTGAATGACCTGATTCAAAATGTTTTCTGATGCCACCTTAGGCAGAAAAGCAGGCTATGTTCTGACAGATATCCTGTTTTTATGAAAAACAAGATATGGAGGTACGATGGATAAAGCCTGCTGTTCTGACACACACCTGGCTGAAGTAATAGCTATGAGGAAAACGGTCTTTAAAGACCCCAACTTTAAGGAAACTGTTGAAGGCTCAAAAAGAGGTCCAGCAAGCACATGAAGCATAAAAGGTAAATACCACAAAGGGGCAAGATCCTAAACAGTGGGTCTCAATAAAAAGGTTAACACGAGGAAACCCTTTGAAACCTTTAATGCTGCATAGGCACATTGTTTCTGTCAATGTGAAAGTTGGAAACAACTGCCAATTGCACTTAGCCTTCTAAGGCACTGAAAAAGGGTCCAAAGCCTTTAGAAGAAGCCCAAAAGGTGAAGTATCTCCACTTGCTAGAGTAGACTTTGCATGTAGGCAACTTCTGAGAAGAGGACAAAATATGGACCACTCTCTCTCTGAAAGCTTGGAATCTCTGGGTATCAGGGGAATTGGAGAAACCATGCGTTTAACCTGAGCATTCGGGTGGTTCTAAACCCACTGGATGAGAGATCAGATCCAGAATGGGATCCAACGCCCAAGGAGGATACCTCAGAAGAGGTCATAGAAAGGGGAACCACACCTGACAGGGCCAAAAAGGGACAATGAGGAGCACAGTCACAATGCAACATGCAGCCTTCTGGAGGAACTTTATTGTCAGCGGAGTCGGGGGATAAGCATACAGTAGGACCTGGGGACCAAGCCTACAGAAGATCATCCTGGATGACTGTCCCTATGGAGGAACTAAGATGTAATAGCTGATGCACTTGGTGTTGGATGGCCAAGCAAACACATTACAACATGGAATTCCCCAGCACAGAAAAAATCTGAACTGCTACTCTCGGATTAGGGAAAATTCTCAAGAATGTTCCTGCTCAGACTGTCTGCTGATATGTTGGATTTCAAAACTACAGCAAACATCCAGAACCCGAAAATGTGGGGATAGCAGAAAACACTTTTATTCTAACATGAAGTATAAACTCACAAAGCTTTTGGGATCAACCCTTTTATCAGTGTAAAAAACACTGATGAAGGGTTGATCCCAGAAGCTTTGTGATTTCATACTTTGTGTTGGAATAAAAGTGTTTTCTACTACCCCCACATTTCCAGGTTCTGGATTTTTGCTGTAGTTTTGGATTTAGATTTGTTGGATCCTACATGGTTCACCTATGAGCTGTTCTTGGATCCTGTGCTTTATAATATGTTGGATTTCCCCAGGATGTACATAGCTACCAGAACCCGATGAGACAAAAAAAAAAGTTATGTACTTACCATAACGTTCCATGTGAGTTGTTTATCTTGCCTTTATTCTCACTGATGGGTTCGGAGCTGATCCTTGGCTCCGACACGGCCGATAGCAAAGCTCAAGGTTTGCCAGTAGCTCGAGACCAAGCCCCTTATCCCACAATGCAGTGCTGGAATTACCTCAGATCTTGTTTGCTGCGAGTATATATACCCTTTTATTTATTTCTACAAGGAAGCACTTCCCAAAGGGGAAGAAGAAGTATTGAATAACTAGGATGGTACTAGCCTCTAAGTCAACTGTCAGCCAGGAGGGGGAAGGAGGGAGGGATGTGAGAATAAAAGTGAGATAAACAACTCACATGGAACGTTATGGTAAGTACATAACTTCTTTATGTGAAGTTGTTAAATCTCGCCGTTTATTCTCACTGATGGGTAGTGTCCCTAGCACCCTCACTCTTGGGTGGCTCATGGAAGTATGTTTTTCAGTACCGTGGAACCAAAGGAAGACCTGTTCCTGGAAGCCTTATCTACTTTGTAATGTGTGATAAAGGTATGAGGCTTAGACCAAGTGGCTGCAGCACAAATATTGTCAAGGGGCAATTTATCTTGAAAGGCAAAAGATGTAGAAACGGCTCTGGTAAAATGAGCCTTAGGTTTGTGTGTCAATGGCATGCTAGCATTCGCATAAATAAAGGATATACAGTCTGATAACCATTTAGATAAAGTTGTTTTAGCCACTGGATTATCTTTTCTGGCTTCCGAAAAGGATACAAAAAGTTGATCTGATTTTCTAATATCCTTAGTTCTGCCAAGATAAAATCTGAGCTGTCTGTGTACATCAAGTTTGTGCAGCATGTATTCCAATTTGTTAGAGTGGTTGGGAAAAAAGACTGGCAGCTCAATGACCTGATTGATACTGGATTCAGAACAAACTTTAGGCAAAAAGGAGGGGTTTGTTCTGAGAGATACTCTATCAGCATGGAAAATCATGTAAGGAGGCCTAACAGATAATGCTTGAAGTTCTGACACTCTGCGGGCAGAAGTAATGGCTACCAGAAATATAGTCTTCCAGGACAAATATTTGAGATCATAAGAAGATGCTGGTTCGAAAGGGGGGAGAATAATTTGAGACAGCATAAAATTCAAATTCCAGGGAGGATAAGGAATTCTGATAGGAGGTCTCATGTGAAAGGCACCTTTAAGAAAAGCCTTAGATAACTTATGGCTCATAACATTCAACTCATCGAGTCCAAGGTGGAAATTTGATATGGCGGCTAACTGGACTCGAACTGTGGCAGCTGCTGCTCCTTCTTTAAAAATCTTTGTCAAAAATTCTAAAATGAATGATAGAGGAGCTCGGAAAGGGTCGATTTTCTGTATACTGGCCCAAATTGAGAACCTGTTCCACTTACTGCGGTACAGTTTCCTGGTGGATGGCTTGTGAGAAGACAAAAGGATTTGTCTTGTATCATCTGAGAGTGAATGAAGCCTGGCAATTAAGGGAAGTGGATTGGCCAAGCAGTCAATTTTACGGACTGCAGTGAAGGATGGAGGTCCCCTGACGGGTGTGTCAGAAGGTCCAGAACTGGGTCCAGGATCCATGGATCCTCCAGTAGATGATGGTGAAGGAAGGTAAACCAAATCGGTCGAGGCCAGTAGGGAGCTATGAGGTAACTGTCCTTCCCAGTGACTTTGCTTTCTGTAAAACCTTGGGTATCAATGGAATAGGTGGGAATGCATACAGGAGACCTGGAGGCCAATCGTGTACGAGTGCGTCTCTCAGGGAATGCCCCAGAGGTGGTGTTAGGGCAAAGTAGCTTCTGCATTTGGTACTGATGTGACTGGCAAAGAGGTCGCAGCAAGGTTGGCCCCATTTGCGGAAAATCAGATCCGTAACTCGTTGGTTGAGAGACCACTTGTGAGGCAACAGTATTGCCCTGCTTAGTTTGTCCGCTATCACATTGGATTTCCCCGGGATGTGCGTTGTTATCAGAAAATGGTGGGACGACACAGCCCATTGCCATACCCAGAGTGCTTCTTGACAAAGACTTGGTTCTGCCTTGTTTGTTGAAGTACCAGACCACTGACATGTTGCCCGTCTGAACTGCAATTGTCCCTAGAGGAACAGAGTCCTGAAAGTACTGCAACGCGAGAAGTACCACTCTCATCTCCAGAATACTGACATGCAGATGTGACTCTAGATCCGTCGATGTGCCTTGGGCAGTCTTTCCCTGAAAATACCCCCCCCCCCCACACCCTATCAGGGAAGCGTCCGTGGTCACAGTGGCTACTGGGGGGGAGAACAAAGGGTCTTCCGATTGTAACATGAAGAGACGTCAAACACCACTGAAGGTCTCTCTTGCAAGAATCTGTGATGAGAATCATGTAGTGCATTGGTAGCTTTTGGTAGGGCCACTGAGCGAAGAGGAGCCATTGAAGGATTCGCATATGCATCCTTGCGAGTGGTACAGCCTGGATTGGTGTCGCCATCAACCCTAGTACCTTCAAGACCTCTGCTGCTGTAGCTTTGTTCTTTGACACCAGTGAGATGACGTGTTGGTGAAGAAGTGAGACTCTTTCGACTGGAAGACATAGAATGGTGGTTGAGGTATCTAACTCTGTTCCAATAAAAACGGTATGCTGCGATGGCAATAAGACAGACTTTTCAAAGTTGATTGTAATGCCTAATTGATGGCAGAGTGTCAGAGTATATTGGGTTGTCTGAGTCAATTGATGCCTGATGGTAGCAGTGAGGAGCCAATCGTCTAGATATGGAAACACATGGAATCCTAGGTGCCTCAGGTAAGCCGTGACCACTGCCATGCATTTGGTGAACACCCTAGGGGCTGTAGTGAGATCAAAGGGCAGGGCTTGAAATTGGTAATGATTGGCTCCCAGCCAAAAACGCAGGTGATCCCTGGAGCGTCTGTTCATCTTTATGTGATAGTACACGTCCTTGAGATCTATGGAGTACATCCAATCGCCCTTCCCTAGGAAGGGAAGAATGGACTGAAGCGTGACCATTTGGAGCTTCTCTTTCTTTGCAAATTGGTTGAGTCTGCTGAGGTCCAAGATAGATCTCCAGTCCCCTGTTTTCTTTGGTACCAAAAAGAATCTTGAGTAAGTTCCGAATCCAACTTGGTCTGTTGGGACTGGTTGGATGACTCTTTTTTTTCTACCAATTTTTGGACCTCTATGATTGCTTGTTCCCTGAGATTGGGTGGAACATCTGGAATTCTGTTTACGGGAGTAGGTGGGGAAGAAAATGGTATGAAATATCCTCTGGAAATGATGCTTTGTACCCATGTATCTGATGTTATGTTTAGCCAGGCTTCTGGGTACAAAGACAAGTGACCCCCGACTGCCTCCAGAGCTGAACAGCCCTTTCAGGACCGCTGGTAGGGCTGACCAGAGAAGTAGCCTCTGTCACCCTGTTGCTGCCTCTGCCGCGCAGGCAGCGTCTTCCATTATAACCCCCTCCTCTGCCTCTAGAGGGGGTTTCTTCGCGTGTGTCCTGAAAGGCTCCCTGTGCTTTTCGGAACCACATTTTCCCCTCCCCTAGAGCCCTTGGGGTAGGGCTGAGTTGGGGTAGAAAAATGGACTCCAACGGCAGATAGGGTCTTGCCTTCCTGCTCATACCTGGTTAAAGTTTCCTTTACTTTAGGCCCAAACAGTGATGAGCCATCAAATGGGGTGTTGATAAAGGAAGACTTAAAGGATTCCGCAAAGGAATAGAGATGCATCCAGGCTGGTCTCTGCAGAGCAATGCCTGAACTAGCGGCTCTACTCAAACCATCAGCTGCATAAGATATGAGACGCATGGACGAGTTTACAACCGAGTTTAGGGTAGCAAGCTGTGTGTTGACTTTGTCGGCAACCCCTGCAGCTACCGTACCCTGGAGAGTATCTCCTACCTCTTTCAGGAGATCTCTTTGCAGTCTCGTAAAATGGGTTAAATAGTTCAGCAATCGCAGAAAAAAAGTCGCTGAACTAAACATGCGTTTCCCATATCTAGCCATGATCCTAGAATCTCTGTTAGGAGAATGGATAAGATGCAGATGTTTTAGACACTTCCTTTTTGGTGGCTGCAGCTACCACCATGGCATCAACAAGCACTCCTTTGGTCAAAAAGGCTTTGTCCACTGGGGCAGAGATGAACTTATTCGGCTTCTGTGGGCAGGTTCCATGGCCTCCGGGGACACCCACGCCTTACGAGAGATCAGCTCCATGAGCTCATCGTAAGGCGGAGACACCCAAGAAGTGGAAGGTTTAGACCCAAAAGCCTTCAAGAGCACTGACTCGTCCTCATTAGGGGTTTTGGACTGCCAATCGCCCCTTTGACTAAGGATCTCTAATATCTCCGCAAAGGAGATATCCTCAGAGGGGGATCGAAGGGACCCTTCTGACTCATCCAAGTCCTTGTCAGATGTCAAAGACTCCTGTGGGGAGTCTAAGTGCCTCCTCCTGCACAGTCTCTTCCTGGGTACCTCCTCAGTGGGGAGATCTGGGGAGGTCTCAGAATAGCAGGGGATGCCCTGTGGGGCCACTTGAGGCGCGGGGTCTCTATGCTTAGGGGGACCGGTAGACATAGAAGCGGACACAGTAACTTGAGGGGAGAAGGAAGCCCGAACTGGTGCCGATGATGTCTTAGGAGACAGGACTCTCCTCATGGCATCGAAAGCACCATGGCTCTGAAGAGAAGGGGTAGATGGATCCGGAGGGACCGTCCGATCCTCCCGCACTGAAACCAAGGGCTCTGAGCCCGAGGTAGGAGCCGAGCTCATCCGAGCCGCAGCCTCGAGAGGAAGAGTCGGCACCGACAAATCAGTCCGACTATCCTCCCCGGACCCAACAGGAGAGTGTCGGCTCCTAGCGTCCTCGGTCGGCGCTGAGGACGTCCAAGTAGTTGGAACCGATAACACCAGTGCGGGTCTCAGATCCAAAGGTTCGACAATCATCGGTTCGGGCTCCTTCAGCTCCGAGAGTCCAGTACGGCTCGGAGGAGGACTAGTCAAATCCGGTTCCATGGTCTTCGGCTCCGACGAAGTGGTCAGGGCCGACAACAATTTAGCAACTCCTGGTGCCCTTAGAAGCTTCTGCACTAGCCTATCCATGTCCATATCAGAGAGGCTGACCGAAGACTTCGAGGAATGCACCGAAGGTGCTGACTGGAGCAGAAGAGATGAGGGAACCTCAGAGACCGGCTCTAAGACTGGGAGTTGGCTCCGAACCAAAGGGACACTCGGTTCTGAGGACTGTGGAACCGATGACCTTGTACCCTCTGATCTCTTTGCCTTCTTGGATTGTTTAGAATCAGAAGATTTTAAAGATTTAGAAGTAGTGCTGGCACCTTCCTGGCTACCCAACGCCTCAGAAAAGGTATGCGGCAGCAACCCCCTATCTATGAGTTTTCTCTTTCTCTCTAAGAGAAGCCTAGATGAAAAAGAGTGGCAAATACTGCAGGAGTCTTGGAGGTGTTTAGCCCCCAGACAGTAAACACTTTGGACATGTCCGTCCGTGACGGACATTTTCTGTCCACAATCTGGACATTTCTTAAACCCCGACTTGGGGTGAGACTTTTCTCTCTCATCCGACATTTTATAAGAGACACACCACAAAATTAACCTGTCAAGGTTAAATACAGGGCTAACTAAGCCCATTCTAAACAATATAGTAAGAACAAGTAAAAATTGTCAAACTAAATAGGGCTAAGAAAGGGCCCAACACTAAGAAAAACAAGCCAACACAGGGCACTATCACTACAATCTAACCTACTTTAAACTATTATTATTTTTTTACAAGAAAGACACACACACACACACACACACACACACACACACACACACACACACACTAAATATGAATAATCTCAAAAAGAGAAGAAAAATTTTTTTTTTAAAACTTGCGATTTATCAAAATGGTCCGAGCTAACTGGATCACCGAGATCTCTCTTGCCACAGCAAACTAAATCTGAGGTAATTCCAGCAGTGCATTGTGGGATAAGGGGCTTGGTCTCAAGCTACTGGCAAACCTTGAGCTTTGCTATCGGCAGTGTCGGAGCCGAAAATCGGCTCCAAACTCATCAGTGAGAATAAACGGCGGGATTTAACAACTTCACTTTCATCTGTTGCCAAACCCTCGTGGGCCCTTGACAAAGGGGATAAAATCAGGTTCCTCCCTATTTGTTCAGATACCAGATGATCAACACTGTTCAGTGTGTCTGCACTGAAACTGCAGTCTTTCAGAAAAAGTCCTGAAAGGCCTGCAAGGCAAGAAGGACTAACCTCATTGTCAAGATATTGATGTGAAGATTGGCCTTGAGTGCAGATCAGGTCCCTTAGACTGTCTTTCCTTCTAAATGCACCCCCCTGCCTTGAGAAGGGAGGCATCTAACTTGACCATACCCTGTGGGGGAGGAAGAACAAATGGTCTCCAGGCAGACACCAGGGGGGAGATTCCAACTACCACTTGATTTGATTTTGACAGATCTCCATCAACATGATGGGAAATAGTGAGTCAAGTAGGACCATTGCATTGCTAGCGTCCTCTGCTATATCCTCATATGGTAGCTCACCAGGGGCATTAAGCAGATTACTGCAGCTGTTTGACCGAAGAGTATAAGAACTAGGGAAGTCAGATGTTTCCTGTGAGACAGTAAGACACTGACGTGAGAATGAAGGGCAAATACTCTAAGAGCCAGGAGTTTTGCAATCTGAGATACTGTGTTCAACTGGCAGACTATGAACTCCAAAGTCTGAACTGGCCGAAGGCTAGACTTCTGATACTTTATGATGACTCTCAAGGAAAGGCACAATTAGAGTAAGCAGTTCCTGGCCATGACTAGTGATGCCCTCGTAGAGGCTATTAGAAGCCAATCGTTCAAGCAAGCGAAGACCTGGAAACCCTGAAACCTGAGCCAGGTTAACACCATTGTCATGCCCTTGGTGAACACCTGGGGGGACCAAAGAATTAATAATGATTGGCTCCCAGGCAGAGGTGCAGATACCTCCTGGACTGCCTCACTATCTTTATATGATGGTAGGAGTCCTTGAGGTCTATCAAGTATATCCAGTCGTCCTTCAGAGAGGTACAATAAACTGCACTGTAACCATCTGGAACATCATCGATTTCACAAAGTGATTCAATTTGCATAAATACAAAACTGGTCTGAAGTCCTTATTCTTCTTTAGGACCAAAAAGAACCTGAAATAGACTCTGAATCTACACTGCTCTGGTGAGACCTCTTAGATGACATGCTTTACTAACAGTTTTGGATTTTGACAGCTGCAGCTCCATTCAATCTCTGATGGAGTGGCATGTCTGGAACATGCTTAGCCTTTTCATTTGGCAAAAATAGAAATGGAATCATGTAGCCTCTGGATACGACTCTTAACACCCATACATCTGAGGTAATGGTCTCCCAAGCTTCTGGATATAGAGTCAAGCAACCTCTGACTGTTTCAAGAGCAGGACAGTTGGGCAACTTTACAGGGATGTTGGAATGGCCCCAAAGAAAAGGCCCTGCAGAAGCCTTGGTTCTGTGGACCGGCCCTGCCATGTGGGCAGTGCCCATTCTGGTTAACCCCACTGCCATGAGGGGGAACCTTCAACAGGAGCACCCTGAAAAGACTGCTGTGCTTTTCTAAAGAAAAGATGTTTCTCTCCCTTCTCATTCCTTGAGAATGACCATTGGGGGGTACCAAAATGCACTCAGCTTCTTTCCATTTTGCTCACTTCTGGTAAAAAGTTTCTTTAACCTCCAGCCCAAAAAGTGAAGAGCTATCACAGGTGGCATTAAGAAAGGATGCCTTGAAGCAGTCCACAAAGTTGCATAATCTCATCAAAGCATAGCAACGCATGGCAATGCCAGCACCAACAGCCCAGGATGTGCTACTGGCTCTGTTGGGAGAGCAGATGCATGGAAACAGAAATAGACTGCAAGGTGGACAACTCCATTTCCAGAGAGTATTTTAGACCAAGAGACTGTTGTGCTTTAACCACTCTTGACATTTCAGACACAATGTCTCATTAAGGTCTAGTCAAGTGAGTCAGGTAATTTAATGCTCTCAGCACAAAAGTGTCTGACATTTAGCAACACTTCCCTAACCAGTCCAACACTCTAGACTCCTTCCTTGGTAGGGACTGATGAACTCTCTTTTGAGGTGTTCTCCTTAGTGGCTGCTGCCACTACAATATCATCAATGACAGGACCCTTACTCAAAAGTCATCAATCCTTTTTGAGGGACCAATACCTTATAGGGCTTTTTGGGAATTGATTCCACCATACTAGGCTCCCTTCAGGCTCCCCAAGACATTAAATCAATAAGTGCATCTAGAGAGGGAACCACCCATGATGTGGTTGGGCTCAGTATGAATGCCTCCAGAAATACTGACTCCTCTGGAGATGGGGCTTTTGCTGTCTAACCACTGCACTGGTAAAGCAGCTCCTTGAGATTGCCATAACAGGCATCTTTTTGTAGGGATTCTGAGGACCTCTCTTCTTACTTGAGGTTGGTATCACCAATGAGGGATTCCTCTCAGGAATCCAAGTATGTCCTCCTGCAAAGCCTCTTGCCATGACCGTCCTGCCCTGGGGAATCCAGGGGAGAAGTGGAAGAGGCAGGGGGCCATGAGTGCAGGGTAGTCTGGAGGCTAAATGGAGTGGGTTGTCTGGAGCAGGTTGGTGTGAGTCTGCAGGCATAGACAAAGAGGGAGGAAGGATGCTGGTGTGCACTGATCACTCTACCTCCAAACGGGAGAACATCCTCTCTACTAAGTCAAAGGCACAGACTGAAGCAAGCAACCTGGAGGCTACATCCCTCCAAAGTCTCCAAGGACATAATAGAATCTAGAGCCATTCCTGCCTGGCCCAACACCAAGATCAGAGCTGATCTATCAAGAGCCAACGTGCTAAGTGGGAAGGATGACTCCAAAACCCAAAACATTTATCCAGACCCAGAAACCTTGGCCCCACAGGGTTGGCTCTGAGGTCAGCTCAGCTCTGAGCCCACCAGAGTCGAGAAGGTCAAGGCAGGGGTGAGAGCAGACAGAGATGGTAAGGCAACTGGCTTTGGGAATCCTGGAGCTACCAGGCCCAAGGGAGGAAACAAGTTAGCCAGAGCCAAAGCCTTAGGTCAAGGACCTGAGGCTAAAGAGATTAGGTCTTTCTACATTTGAGCCAGCAGGAAAGACAATATTAGCTGCTCCAAATTGGTAGGTCTAAAATTCCCAACCAATAAGACTGACCAAGATGAAGAAGCCACCAAAGGAAGATTGGAGGCCTGTCTACTGTTACAGGGATCCAACGACCAGGCCTGAACTGGACAGGATCGCATCTGGGCAGAGATGCCAAAGACTCCAGGGAAAATTCTCAGGGAGTAGAGGAGGAAAAGGGAGAATGAACCCTGTCTGAGGGTGCTCCTCTTGACATAAAGGGGCTAAAGTCACTGAGCATCAGAGAAGGGACCTTTCCCACAGTAAGCACCACAGGAGAACAGGTCCAAGTTTTCAGATCTCAGGATGGCACCATGACAGCCAGAGGAGCCAAAGATCATTGGATTTTCAGATCCGGCTGGCTAGTAACAGGGGGAGCTGCACATTTATTATCCCCCTTGGACAATTTGGGTTCCTTAGCTCCCTCTTTCTGACCCCAATCAGGACAATTTTGGGTCCTTAGTCCACTCTTTCTGACCCCAATCACTCTTCTCATATTTACTAGCAGGAGCAGAGGAGGAGGAAGCATCCCTGGAGGGTAAAAGACCATTCAGGACCAGTTTGGACCTTCATTCTTCGACTGTCCTGGATCCAAAGCTGTCACAAATGGAGCACTGGGTCTCCAAGTGAGTGGTCTTAGAGACAGAACGCACACCAATCATGCGAGTCTTGTGAATGGAGCTTGTGGCTACACACCACACAGTTCTTAAACCCCTTATCTATCTACAACAGTTAAACACAACATACTATACAGTGGAAAGAGAACCAGCTATGAGGCACAGCAACTACTATTCACTGTTACACTATTATTAAAACACTAACTACAGAGAAAAATCTCCACACAACAAGGCAGGAAAAGCCCATGAATGCTATAAGAAAATCCCACACTAAAGATAAACCTACACTACCTAACCTTATCTACTACAGAACTATAATAACACACTATCTACTATGGAAAAACTAAAATAGAGGAAAAAGATGAAGAAAAAGCAGCACAAAGGCACAGAAAAAAGGATACACACCAGTGGCACTCGATATCAAGCTGTTATCCTTGAATGCAGCAAAACAAGATCTGGGTAATTCTGTATAGAACTACATATTATGGGTAGAGGAGTTGGAGCACAGGGGATGAAGTCTTTTTGAAATGGCTGGTCTCAGATCCAAATCAGATCCAATAACTTACATGTTAGATTCTACATGGAAAAGACAACATCAAATAAATGTTTTTCAGTTATTTTACACAACTAACTGAAAGGAAAAAAGGGCATTCCTGTTTTAAATTATGGTACAGTCTCATGACGGTACTATAAAACACAAAACTCTTAGCTTTAGAGTACATTTCCTGAAGAGGAAAGTGAAAAAACACAAACAATGTTTAGAAAATAGAAGATTTTCCCCAAAAGAAACTTATCTGCTTAGCAAAGGAAAAGCAGCAAGTCAACCTTCAACCCTTGTAAGCCTTACCGGAGCATACTGTTTGGCAGTAGAAAAGTTCTGACGGGCTTGGCATTCAAACTTTTCTTTTAGTCATCTCAGCCCAAGTGGCTGACAGTTTGGGTGCATGGACAGTGGCCTGAAGCTTTGGAAGTTGGCCATCTGTTATACCCTTGGCAGGCTACAACCCATGTAGCTAAGGCTATTGCAGCAGTGATCAATATGATGAACATCCGCAGTTGTTGTAACCAGAAGGGAATCGCCACCACAGTTTTTGGAAAGTCCCTCTAGATCTTTAGAAGAACTCCAGTAATCAGCAGAAAGGATAGAAAAACAAAGTAACATTCCCATCCATGGGGACAGGAATGAGAATGC
The DNA here is from genome assembly GCF_019279795.1 of Protopterus annectens. NCBI lineage: Eukaryota > Metazoa > Chordata > Ceratodontiformes > Protopteridae > Protopterus > Protopterus annectens. The sequence goes on along the minus strand of NC_056739.1, from coordinate 1,266,635,055 downwards.
TTCTATCTTCCAGTTATGTCTGCAAGGATTTCTGAAGCAAAATTTCTTAAGTTATCTGTTCTGAGAGGAGGCAAACAGATCTACATGAAGTGCCCCCTGCAGTCAGATCAATTCTTGGAAGACCCTGGGATGACGTTTCCATGTGCAGGGAACTACTTTTGTTGTCCTGCTGAGTTTGTCTGCAGTGAGATTTTGCTCTTTTGGCATGTATGAAGTCTGAAGAGCAAAACTGAGCTCAACTGCTAGCTCCCAGGCTGTTACTGCCACTTTGCATTGAGAGTAAGATCTGGTAACCCCCTATTTAAGTATCACTTCATTGTGGTGTTATCTGCAAAGAATTGCAGAGGTCCTGGGAAGTAGAGATGTTTTAAGACCTTCAGAGCACTGATAAAAGCCATCATATCTCTGACATTTATGTGCTTCTGTCTGTCCACTGGGTCCTACAGAGCTTGCACTTTTATCCTTTTGAAGCTGCTTGCCACGGCAGTTCTGAAGCATCTGTGGTGACTGGCTAAAGGGGATTCGAAGGGTAGAATGGAAGACCTGGACTGCAAGCTATCTGGTTACCTATCATCCAGTCTCCCTCTTTACAAATCCCCAGAACTGGAATCTGAAAAGTCAAAGGGTGTAGATGTTCAGTCCAGACTGATCTCAGGTACCAATATATTTTCCTCGTGTAGTCTGGCAAAGGCAGACTAATTATCATTGATGCTATGTACAATAGGATAGTGGAGAAACTTCCTTAAAGATATGTGGTTTAGGCTGGAGAAATAAAGGAAAAAAATGCTGAAATATATTGAATTTGTCTGGGGAAGAAAGTTGTTTAAAGCTGCATCTAACATATATTCCAGGAAAATCATTCTGTAAGACAGGATGAAAGAAGACTTGAATTGATTTAAAACTCCAGATTCAGTAGAAGTCCCTGAAAAGTTGGAGAGAGTGAGCAATGAAGTCTGCAATAAGCAGTTAGAGGAGTTAAGCATTTTGTAAATATCCTTAGTGCATGAATAGTCTAAAGGGTAAAATGCAGCTAATAATACCAGCAAGACACAGCAAATATGAAGAAATACCTGAAATGATTGGAAATAGGAATGTGATGATAGGCATCCTTTAGGCTGAGCTTTACTATGAAATCTATATAAGGAAATAAAGGTGCAAGATTTGGAAGTGATAACATCTTAAACTTTGCGATCTTGATAAAAAAGTTTAAAACAGATGGATCCAGTACTGGCCTCCAGGATCGGTCTGGTTTGGGAACTAGGTATAGTCTCAAAAAATAACCTTTGTCTAGAAAGTTAACAAGCACTGCTTCTTTGACTCCCTGAGACAGCATTTTGTGCAGAATGGAAGCAAAGAGAGAAATCTGGTTCCCTGGGAAAGGAGGAATCCCTGAAAAGAAGAAAAGGATTCCCATTACCAAGACTATCCCTACTGGATTATACTGAGAACCCAACTGTGTGACACTATCTGATGCCTTAAGGGAAGATGAAGTCTCAGAACCCAAGAAAGATTGCCAGGGTGAGAGGGAGGAGCAACTTTAATAGGCAGGAGCAGGGAAATAATCATGCTGACTGGCAGGGCTGTCCTTGAGAGTTAGTGGGTTTTCCTTTCTTTTTTAAGCCTCCCTTGCTTTTTTTAAACCCTCATTGTTGGCTTTTTTCTGTTTAAATTGTTTATTGGAAAAGTTTAATTTATTTTACATTTGTTGACCAGGAGAGTCTGATTGGATACATGTCCATTTTCAGAGGAGGCCCGGGGAGAAAAGCTCCATAGATTAAGAACAAACTTAGAGACTTCTACATAGCAAGCAAGTATTCATAAGAAAACACATGATTTAACAAGATTCCATAGTTTTAAAGTTACAAAGTACAATATTCATCGGTAGTCGCATGTTTTAACAAAATTCCATTGTTTAAGTTAGAGTAAAGTAGTACTTAGAATGCACTGGTTTCCAGTAATAACATTGATTGAGACAAATGTAAGTAAAAGGGGGCTGAGAATGGGTGTTAGGCTTAGTTTTGTGAGATGTGGTTGGGTTTAAAGTTGCAATGTGTATAACTGGTGACTGTTGGCGTGGGTGTTCACAGGTGAGGCACTATAAGGAGGAGTCATGATTCTTCTTGAAGGGATAGAAGTGAAAAGGAGCACGAGAGTGGGTCAGAGGGTTCAGGAAAGGAAGAAGAAAAGAAAGGAAAGGAAGGAAAATAAAAGAAACTGTGGGCACTATTATTTGGTTTGAATTACGATGGATGGATCAATTTTCCCCTTTCATCACACTTCTTTAGTATCTCAGCTACAGAAGGGACAAACATATTCTCCTTTTCTAAAGAAGAAAGTAAAACTCAGATTTAACATCTTCAGGAAGGGTTTGATTAGAAAGCCAAATAAATCTGCTTAAAACTGACCCTGATGTAGTAGCCTCAAGAAAGAATCCATTGCATCATAAGCCCATTTTAAACTATGCTTTGTCAATGAGAAACAACAGTCACTGAAGAACTTCAATGAATTCTTTAGCTCAAAAGAAGGGAAGTTAATGATTAACTTCTGCATAGGTTAACCCAAATCTGTGAGTGTGGCTGTCAGTTTGGGATAATTGTTCCTATATGGAAGGTAAAATTTCAATATTTGAAGATGTGCATAGTTTTGTGTGTTAGTATTACGTTAATAGGTTTTAGAGATGTACTTGTTATTCTTTATTATTATTATTATCTTCATTATTATTATTTATTCTTTGAGGACTTTCTATAAAACAAAAAAAAGAAGTTATGTTCTTAACGTAAAGTTCCATGTTAGTTGTCCACCTCGCTATTCATTCTTACTGATGGGTTCAGAGCTGATCCTCTGCTTCGACTTAGCCATTTTTACAAGCTTGAGGTGTCCAGCTAGCTCGAGGCTAATTCCCTATCCCATGATGCACTAGTGCTCCAACTCAGATCTTGTTTGCCTCTAAGAAAAAAAGTAGTCTACAAATAAAAGACTACATACATATATGTATCTGTGAAATAAGCAATTGAAAAGGGTCAAGTCAAAAAAGTGCCCAAATTGAATAAAGCCTAGATCCCCTAGAAGTCACAGGCTGGGGGTTGGAGGGAGAGACATAAGAATGAATAGCGAGATGGACAACTCACATGGAATGTTATGGTACAAACATAACTTCTTTATGTGAAGTCCTATCTCACATTCATTCTTACTGATGGGACAGCATCCCTAGCACCATTATTCGTGGGTGGCTCACGGAAGTATATTCTTCAACACAGTGGACCCAAAGGATGCCCTGCCCCTGGAGGCTGTATCCACTTTGTAATGAGTAATAAAAGTATGTGTCGTTCCCCATGTTGCTGCTGCACAAACGGTATCTATAGGCACCCTGGCATGAAAGGCTGAAGAAGTGACAATTGCTCTAGTTGAATGAGCCTTTATTTTACCTGGAAGTTCTTTATTCAGTGAATTATAAGTAAAGAAAATACAGTCTGATAACCATCTGGACAGAGTGGTTTTTGCTACCGGTGTACCTTTTATGGCATCAGAGAAAGACATAAAAAGTTGATCTGAGTTCCTAAACTCCTTTGTTCTATGTAAATAGAAATGTAACTGTCAGTGCAAATCAAGGTGGTGTAGCATGTATTCTGCCTTATTGCCATATTTGAGAAAAAAATACTGTTAACTCAATGATCTGATTTAAGTTTGATTCTGAACCTCTGGATATGATTCTTTGCATCCAGGACATGCCTGGCTTAGGCAACAAACTCTGCCTGATCATGCCAAGGCTAAAGACGGATTAGTACGTAGTGAAACCCTATCATTATGAAACACTAGATATGGGTGTTTGATTGACAATGCTTGCAGTTCTGATATCCTTCTGGCTGAGGTGATGGCCACTAAGAAGATGGTGTTCCAAGTTAAAAATTTCAGATGACATGACATCATCTCAGGTGAGCCGTAACTACTGCCATACATTTGGTGAACACTCTGGGGGCTGTACTAAGGCCAAAGGGCAGAGCTCAAAACTGATAGAGACTGGCTCCCAGCCAAAAGCGCAGGTACCTTCTGGATGGCCTGCCCATTTTTATGTGTAAGTACGCATCCTGAAGGTCTATAAAGCACATCCAGTGGTCTTTCCCTAGAAAGGGAATTGACTGCAATGTGACCATTCAGAACTTTGCCTTCTTCACTGACTTGTTTAGTCTGCTGAGATCCAGTATTGATCTCCAGTTCCCTGTTTTCTTTGGAACTAAAAAAAACCTTGAGTAAGTTCTGGATCCTACTTGGTCTGCAGGGACTGATTGGATAGCTCTTTTTTTTTTTTTTTTAGCAACTTTTGAATTTCTATGGTTGTTTGATGCATTTGACTGGGTGGAACATCCAAATCCTTTAGTTTGGGAGAGGAGGGATTGAAAAGTGTATTAAGTAACCTCTGGATATGATTCTTTGCATCCAGGAGTCTTTTGTAATTTTTAGCCAAGTGACTGGGTGCAAAGATAACCATACCCTAACTGCCTCCAGAGTAGGACAGATGGTCCCCCTCTCAGGAGTGCTGAAAGGGTTCTCCGGAAAGAGATTCCCGGTCACCCTGGTTCTGCGGAGCCCCCTCTGCCGTTTGGGCGGCATCTTCCTGCTATTTCCTCCTCCTCTACCCCTGAAGGAGGATTCACTACGTGTGTCAGGAAAAACTCTCTGTGATTTCCGGAACCTCATCTTTCCACCCCTTTTGACCTTTGGGATAGGGTCTGGAAGAGGTGGAAAAATGTACTCTCACAACAAAGAGAGTCTTTCCCTCTTGTTCACACCTGGTTAATGTTTCTTTTACTTTCAGTCCGAAAAGGGATGAGCCATCAAAGGGGGTGTTTATGAAGGATGACTTGGAGGGTTCCACCAAATTACAGAGGCGCATCTAGGAATGTCTTCTAAGGGTGATTCCTGAAGATGCTGACCTACTTGCTCCTTCGGCTGCATAAGAGATAAGCCTCATGGATGAGTTAACTAGGGAGTTAAGGGTGGAGAGCTGGGATAATACTTTCTCTGATATCCCATTAGCTACTGAATCCCTTAGAGAATCTCTTAGCTCTTTAATGAGATCTCTCTGCAATCTAGTAAAATGGGTTAAGTAGTTCAGGTACCCGAGTGTGAAGTCCGCGGATGAAAACATGCGCTTTCCATATCTGTCCATCGTCCGCGAATCCTTATTCGGTGGATGAACAGATGAGAATGTTTCCGATAATTCCTTTTTAGTGGCCGCTGCCACCATGACAGCATCCACTGAAACACCTTCTGTTAGAAAACATTTGTCTTGTGTACTGGTTATGAACTTATTTGGGCTCCACTGTGTCTGGAGACTCCCACGCCTTTTGACAAAGTAACTCCAAGAGCTCGTTGAAAGGCGGAGACACCCAAGAGGTGGAAGGTCAAGACCTGAAAGCTTTCAGGTACATAGACTCCTCTTCCGTAGGGTTAATGGACTTCCAACCGCCTCTCTGCTTTAGGATCTCTAGGATGTCTACAAAGGAGACATCCTCTGAGAGCGACTGTGGGGACCCTTGTGATTCGAGGTCTGTGTCTGATGTATGTGACTCCTATGGGGAGTCTAAATGCTTCCTCTTGCAAGTTTTCTTTCGAGGAGCCTCTTCAGAAGGGTATTCCTGAGAGGTCTCAAAAGACAAGGGACCACCCACTGGGGCTTCCTGAAGCTCTGGGTCTCTATGCCTTTTTGGAGTCAGTTCTGCCAAGATGGACACTGGTGCTTTAAGGGATGAAATGGGTGCAGCAGATGGTGAGGCTGTCTCTGAGGACAGAACTCTCCTCATAGCTGCAAAGGCTCCACTCTCCTGGGCTGAGGAACCCTCTGGTTCCAAGGAACCAATGGACACCCCCGGCACCAAAGGAGCAGGCTCCAAAGCCGAGGTAGAGTCTGAGCTCACACGAGCCGAGGTTCCGAGAGGAAGAGCCAATCCAACACAACATGAGCTCCACTCAATCCCCCAGACCTGAACAGCGAGTGTCGGCCCCTAGACTCCACAGACGGCAATGAAGTAGTCGGAGTCGACGAACCTGGGCTAGGTCTCAGCTCCAACAAACCCGTCACCGTTGGCTCCACACATTCCAGCTCAGTGACCACTGGTCAGGTTGGAGGAGGAATCCAAGAGGAGGGGAAAGGCCCAGTCAGTTCTAAAGCCCTAAGGGTTGGTTCCAATAACAATTTTGCTAGCGCTGGTATCTTTAGCAGTCTCTGCATAACAACATCCACATCCAAATCAGAAAGACTTTTTGAGAACCTAGTCAAGGGGGATGGAGATGCTGACACCTGAAGAATACGTGATCTCAAGGTTGGAGATACTGGCTCCAGTGCAGGGGACCGGCTACTTACTTGTAAAACCATTGATTCCAAAGGCAGTGGAGCTGAGGTTGAAATTTTTGCACAGCGAACGTCTTTAGAAGCAGTCAGAGACAATCTCGGTGCCTTTTTAGATGGCTCTGACTCTGATGAAGTAGAAGATCTTTTGAGGATTTTTCAGACGTAGGTGACTTCCTTTTTTGTACTTCTTGACCTTGTTCAAGGACTTCAGTGAATGAGAAATTTAGGAGCCCTCTTAAAATCAGTTTTTCCTCTCCTGCAGGACTCTTAAGCTAAAGGAATGACTTATAGCACAAGAGTCGTGCAAATGAATTGCTCCCAAGCAATATACACATTCCGTGTGACCATCAGTTAGTGACATTTTTTCCCCACACTTAGGACACTTCTTAAATCCAGAAGGTTTTGAGTCTTTCAAGGAAGTTTGTCTCAATTTACCAAAGAAGGAATTGGCTTGAACCTCTCTAATTTAAACGAGGTTATAGTACAACAAATATCTATAAATGCAATCACTAGAATTGAAGGGAAAAAATACACACACACACACACACACACACACACACACACACACACACACACACACACACACACACACACACAAACATACAATAATCCCATCAAATTCAAGGAGAAAGGAGTCCTCTAATTTAACAGACTACTGCAAGTATAATAAGGTTAAATGCTAATATCTAACTGATAAACGGAAACTCTACCTACCTATATAAACTCTACTACAAAGTCAAGCACTGCACACTATAATAAGCGAACTATCAAAGATACTCTCTTCAGAGGCAAAAAACACACAAACTCTAGCAAATTACTACTATTAGAAATATTAGCTCTGAAGAAAGGGGATTGGGTAAAAACAGGCCCAACAACCGAAGACCTAAGTTATGACTAAAAAATTACATTTTTACAAAATGAACAGCAAACAGCACACTATAATGAGGATAAAGACCTCCAAACTATTTTTTAAGGAAAACTATGAAATTTTAACTGTAAAATATTTAGAAAAGTCTGTACTTAGCCTGAGCTAGCATAGAAAATTCTCGATCTGTTTCCACAGCAAACGAGATCTGAGTTGGAGCACTAGTGCATCATGGGATAGGGAATTAGCCTCGAGCTAGCTTGAGACCTCGAGCTTGTGAAAACGGCTGAGTTGGAGCCAAGGATCAGCTCCGAACCCATCAGTATGAATGAATGCAAGACAGGACAACTTTACATCGTTCTGTAAGATGTGAAATAGGCTCAAATGGATATGACAAGAAACAACTGTGTAAAAGATCAACCTGCCAAACAGGGTATGTATGCAACACAAAGACTGGAACTAGATACTTAACAAACAAAGCTGTTATACATAAAATGCGGAAATATTTTTTTGAACATAATGACACTTTATCTTTAAATATTAATGGTCTCATATATATATATACACACACACACACACACACAAAAGAAAAAGTAGTGAACTCTATTAAAAAAAAATTACTGTGCACACAGCTATCCTACAGCAGACACATTTGGAAAGAACAATCTATGAATTTGATAAAGAAAGGTTTTCAAGACAGTTATTCAGAGGAATACTTGGGACAAAGGAAAAGAGGAGTACTTATATTAATTGCAAGAGGAGCTCCAACAGTGAAAGTAGGGAATAAAAATATAATAATGATAGATTTGTAGTAATAAGGGGCTACTGGCAAGGGAGGAGAATTACACTGGCATGCATTTATGTCCCACCTAAAACTGCCATAATGGAGGTTAAGAAAATTCTGAGAGAAATAATCAGTTTTCAGTAGGGAATATTACTTGCAGGTGAGGGCTAGAACTTGATTTGCAGCACTGAAGATGTGTCTGGGAGACCCAGAAGGGAAAATATAACAAAGGAGAATAGATATTTGAAGACATTTATGAAAATATTTGGCATGGAAGTTGTGAATTCAGTAGCAGGAGTGAATGTACATATTACTCCCCAAGATACAAAATCTGGGCTAGGCTAGACAGACCTTACATTTCACAGAACATGTGCATTTAATTGAAAGTTTTGATACACACCCAATAATATTTTAGATCCCATGCCAATAAAGTAACGTCTTTAGGCTTTTCCAGGTTAGGGGTCACCACAGTGGAACTCCGGTCCGTTAATGATTGGCATTGGATTTTTACGGTGCTGAATTGCCAGCCCGACGCCCAACCTTCAAAGAAGGCACACCCATTCACGCATGCACCTTACCTGCATGTCTTTATATGTCACTCGACCACAGGGAGGACATGCAGACTTCACACAGAAGGTGCTCCAGTCGAGAATCGAACGGGAGAACCTCATGCTGTGAGGCAACAAATAAAAATGCAGGGTAATGAAATAAAAATGAGACAATGGTGCTTTCCCACCTATCTGTTGAAAAAAAGAGGAATTTAAGCATTGGGTAGTGGAAATTACTGGGGAGTAATTAGAGAAGATAGAAATTTCTTTTGCAAATAAAATTCAAGTGGAGTTTAAAAATAGGGTAGAAATGAAAGAGAAATATGGTTAAGAAGAATTATTTAGAGGGACAAAATGTTGAAATATTGCAGAATAGGGGAATCTCACAGAACAAGAACAGCACCAATTGCAGAATGCTAAACACAAAATAAGGGATTACCTAGATAACATACATGAGTTTAGAAAGATTGCTGTTAACAAACTTTTTTTTACAATAACTCCAGAGCACAAAAACATTTAGCACAACGACTCAGACAACAGAAAGTAAAAAGGGTTGTCGCCAAGTTTAGGGAGCTTATAACAAGGAAAATAACAAGAGATCCTGTAAAGGTGCTAGAAATATTTCGGAAATTTTATGAAAGTCTGTATAAAACAGAGAAATATGGAAATCAATAAAAGGTACAAATGGAAATGTTTATGGAAGAATAAAATATGCCAAGGTTAGAGGTAGATGAGGCTCAATTACTAAGAGGATAGGATGAGATAAAAATAGTGATGTATAATCAGTCCACAGGAAAGTCCACAGAATAGATGGTATTCCTATGGAAATCTGGAAGCTAGGAGGGAAAAAAACTGATTAAGATCTGGAAGGTTTTATTTAACAGCATTTTAAGAGGAGAAGCACCAACGTCCTGAAAGAAAGTGGTGGTGGCTGTAATACCTAAAGCAGGTAAATACCTATCAGATCCAGTTTTATACAGGCCTATTTCAATCCTAAACCATAACTATAAAGTGTTTATGTCTATAATGGCTAAAAAAATGGCAAATGTGATGCCAAAATTGATAGATTTGGATCAATGTAGTTTTGTTGAGGGAAGGCAGACATTTGACAACATTAACAGAACGCTGGTAATCTAGAGGGAAGCAGAATGTAAGAAATATTGCTGATGGGCCTTGATGCATAAAAAGCACTTGATAAAGTACGCAGTGAGTTTATGAGCAGGGCAATGAAAGCTTTTGCATTCCCTGATAAAATTATAAGGTCGATTAGGAGGGTATCTGAGGGATTGGAAATGAAAATTAAAGTGGGAGGGTTCCTCTCTGATAATTTCTGTTTTAGCAAAGGAACCAGGCAGGGGTGTTTTCTTTTCCCTTTGTTATTTGCATTACATTTAGAACCACTGGCAAAGAAAATAAGGGATGCAGAAATTCAAGGATATAATTGGTATGGTAGTCAAGAAAAGCTAGCTGTATTTGCAGATGATATTTTACATCTGATAAAACCATAACAGGAAAATTCAGTGTTGTGGAACATTTTGAGGCAGTTTCATATCTTTTCAGGTTACAAAATTAATGAAGCTAAAACAAAGGCAAAAGTTGTAAATTACGTATCCAGAAGCAAACTGGTTCAGCAATATCCATATTTACGAGGACATGATAAAATTAAGTACTTAGGAGTAAGAACTAAAAAGGATTCCGGAGTGGCAGCTAATGATATGTGGGAAGAGCCTAAACAAAAAATAATAAAAAACTGAGAAATTTGAAGCTCTGATATATGGATAGATAAATACAAGCAGTTAAAATGTTTTAATCCCTTTTGTTTTACACACCGGTCAGGCATATTTTTATCAGTCAGAGGAGAAGTTGTGGATAGTAATTAATAAGAAACTGAAGGATTTTACCTGGGAGGGGAAGACAGCAAGAGTCAAGTGGAATAAGCTGATTCTCCCAACAGAACAAGGCAGTTTGGAATTACCCAATTTGAAGGGGTATTTCAGAGCCACACAGTTAAGGCTCCTATATATAGCATAAGCAGAAACCTGTAATTCAAAGTGGAAAGGGATGATGATGATGATGACGATGATGATGAAACAGAGGGAAAGCTCAAGAAAAAAGGAGAGACTGGGATTTTGGAGACAGAGAATAACAGTAACCATACAGAATATTATATTCGTAAATTAGCAGAAAGTATTCCAAGAACTAAACCAACACAGGAATGGAGAAATTAGATTATGCCAATAGGGATGACTGTAATTAGGGATACAGACAATAGGCAAGAAGGGCTGGAATTTATTGGAGAAAACTGGCAAAAGAACCAAGATAATAGGAGCAAATAATTAGAGAGGGAAATATAATAGAATGGGAAGAAGCCAATAATTTATTTGGACTGCAGGCTAGGGATTCCCTTCCCTATCAAGGACTGATATCAGAGTATAGTCAAACAGAAATAAATAGGATGATCCTAAGCAAAAGACCAGCACTGAAAGAGTAGACTCTATAGCAGAAGCTGCTGTTAAAAAAGGAATAATTAGCACAGTATACAAAATATTGCCTGATAACTATAAGAATCAATCAGAGGAGTTTATAAAGGATTAGGAAGACAGATTGGATAAGCAATCCACAAAGAAACAATGGGGATATATATCTCCCAAATATTCAACAGTCTAGAAGATTTAGGATCTTTGCTTGGAAGGGTTTACATAGGTGTTTTTATACCCAGAGTAGACTCCAAATAATTGTTCATCAGGTAGACAGCAAATGTTGGAGGTGTAATGGGGAAGAAAGAGGTAAATGGGAACATACATATTTTCTGGGAGTGTAACGAGTTGGCAGACTTTAAAGATTCCCTGCAGACTGCTCTGTCAGAGATACTGGGTGAACAAATTGGTGCAACTAAAATTTTTTGAACTGTGATACATAATCGGAATTGCCTAGACATATTAAGGTCTTGCTGAATCTAATTATGGTGGCTACCAAAAAAGCAATCACTAGAAAATGGAAATCAAAGTCTAAACCAACTATATTAGCAGTAATGAATACAATAACAGAGATAAAACAATTGGAATTGGGATCTTTAAACGGGGTAGGAGCAAATAACATAAAAATGGGAATTGTGGGAACAACACAAACAGAGGACGAGCAAGGTTTAAAAGAAGGCAGGATTTGAATGAGATATATAATGTTTGACTGAGAATGACTGGATAGATTATAAGTGATGTATAATGTTAGCAACTAAAATTATGTCAATATGGGTTGTGATGTATAATGATGGCAACTAAAATTATGTCAACATGGTTTGCTTTCATTTATATACATGCATGATTGCCTGTGTCATACATGATAAACTTAATAAAGATTTTTCTTGTTTAAAAAATATTAACTTTTGCACATTTTCAAAAGACACAAGTAAAATATTTAACATTTGACTATGACAATGCAAAATTATAAAAGTTAAAGTACTGAAAGAATACATTTCCTTGCCTAACATATCCACTGCTTTCCCATGTTTGTCAGTAGGAATAGTATTAGTAGCAGTAACCTGTATAGCTGCAGCAGATATGGATTAAAAAGTGACTGCTGAGTCTGCTTTAGGACTAGGAAACAGGAACTTATGCATCTGGGGAACCTTTTATAACCTGTCATACCTCTTAGGGGTTGAAGGTTCCCATCAAGGATGCTTGATACAGTAAGAAAAACATTTTCTAAAGCAGGCAATACTGGAGGAATAAGTACAGATTTAGGCATCTTTATCTAACAAATCATAATTCATTTTTTGTGTATTAGGGATTTCATTATGATCCCATGGATAGACTTCTTTCATACTGGCATAAAATGTCACTGAAATAAATTCCTTCACCAAGGAAATCTGACGCAAAAAAACTTCTGAGGTACACCCTTTCCCCTACACTGACTGCTATTCTGACTTGAACATCCTGAAAGAATGAGAAATAACTATTTTCCTTTTTCTACCAGTAGTTTGAAAAGAAGAGGAAAGTGAAGTAATGAGTGCTTGGCAAATTCCAGTAAATCTGCCCTGTCCATAGAAATAAAAACTGGGGACTTGCCATTTTTCTCAGTAAGCATATTCTCCCTTAACAATGTCTGACCCTTAGGTACACTGATCAGTGCAACCACAATCCACCCCTGCCAAGTGAAGACCCTTCACCAGCTCCTTCCCCAGAAAATGACAAAAGTGTCTCTCTCTTGCCACTCTGGACATTCATACAGCTACAGAGGATGTGGCTAACCCTCAGTCTTTGATGACTTGGAAGTCTACACCAAGAAGACTGTGAGGAACAACATGAAGCCACTGCAGAGTCACCCACCAGCAGTCAAGGCAGACTAGGAATAGGACTAACTCTTGAAGGCTCCTTAACAAGTTTTTTTTTATCTTTTTGGGCACTGGAGAAAGAAGAACTACACAGACAGGCGGTTGTTTCATTGGTAATCCAAGAAAGAGGTCCGAAATGTGGGCAGTGAAGCCTTGGAGAAATGGTAAGGAAAAGAGCAAGTAAACCACTGATAGTTCTGCATGCACAATGTTCTATATCAAGACACACAACTTCAACAAAAATAACAGTTTTTAGTCAAAATATAAACTTCTCCTCACAAAAATTCACACAAGCACCGCATAACTCCATTCTTACAGTGCACTGACAGCCCAAGTCACTTTGTTTCTTAGTAAAAGTAACAAAAAAACCAGAAAGAAAATTAAATTTTTTAGTAAAAAAATGAATAAAATAGGAAGTTATTCCTAATTGGGACTTATCTGTCCTGCTCTTCTGCTAGCCAACTGACATAGTCATGGTGCCCAATAAAGAAGCTCTCACTTCAACGGTAAAAAGAAAAGCTCTGAAGTGCTTTAGCAACCCAACTGCCTTTTATATGGAGTCCCTCAGCAGTTACTGGTAGTTGGAATGCATGGAAGGTGCATAAAGCTTTGGAAAGCTGGCTAATATAGGAGGTAATACCCAAATGGCTTAGGCTACTGCAACAATGATCCATGTATTGAATTTCTTTTATGATCTGCTGACCCTACCAGAAGACTGCAGCTGCCCTTATCAATTCATTCAGCATCCCATTTTCCACTTGGGCAAGGTATCCTTGTCCTCTTTAGCTGACCTAGCATCTGTTACTAATGCTAGCAATATGCTCTTGGCCTGGGGTCCCAATATCCTACCTATGAAAAAGTCACTAAATCAGCCTTAAATGGCTTCCTTCCAGTTGTGACCCATGTACCAATGCCAATCCTTCCTCTTCATCTCTTCCTCTTTTACAATTCCTCACAGTCAAAGTCCTCTACACATTTCCTTATACCCCTAACTCCTCTATTTCCTTCATCGCCTTTGTAACTTTGCTGTACTTTCTTTACTAGCCTAATCTCAGTACTTTTGTAAGGCTACTACAACTCTAGAAATGAGTCCAGATTTGGCATTGTAAGTACCCTGAGCAATGAGAAGATGAATATCCCACCAGGGGTACCCCTATGTTTTTTTGTCCAGCCTCAAGAACAACATCTCAGTATGTCTTTCCTTCTCTGCTTCATTACTGTTTTCATTCAGAGTATATTTTACCATCTCCTGAACATACCTTGCCAGCAATATTTCCTTTGCTCTCCTTGTTCCACCAAAATACCCTGAATCCAGGTATAAACATATCCTAGACCCTATCCAATGTAGCCCATAATTCTGTCATGATAGCTGTATGTATGCCCCAGTCTATAATTACAACATGCATCTGCGTCACATTAAAACCCACGGTTCTAGCACTGAAACACATCACCTTCTACATTTAACTTTCTCCCCTACTCTTATTAGTGCCTCACATTCTGTTCTCCCTTCATATACCTTATGCTACTTCCACATCAGAGACAGACAGACACAAACACAAATATGCACATACAAACATATTCACATATACAGACACGGACATATGCACATAGACACACACACTTACTTTAGTTTAAAAAGTTGTAATGTAAATGCATGGGGTACTCATAATGTCTTTGGTGTTGTTATACACTTCCTTCTGCTACTTAATATTCTATAGTAGTTGGGGCATAAAAAGTAGCAAAATTTGCAACCAACTCCAACTACCGCACACATCACTGTAAACCACAAGAACTAAAATGGGTAGAAATTTCAAACCAACTAACATATACACATTTAACTATAATATATAACTTAATCTATAAACCTAATGCCTCTCCTGCCCTAGCAAACCTGATTAAACAATACAAACCCAGCAGATCTCTCAGATCTGATGACAAAAACATACCTGAAATCTATAAGCCTTCCAAAAACTCATGAAAATCTCTATACTTGTACTCTGTCTCAAAGTTATGGAACTCATTCCCACCAAACATTACCCTAACTCCTAGCCTGTCACTCTTTAAAGCTGCCTTAAAAGAACACTTAAACAAATCATGGCTATGTTCTTGCCTAACTCCAGGCTAACCCCCCCCCCCCACCATACCTTCTCAAAAATGTATTTGTTTAACATTTGTTGACCAGAAAAGTTCAACTATGACAGAGCCTAATTTCAGTGGAGGCCCGAGGAGAAATGCTCCAGACGCAAATCTTTGGAATGTGGGAGGAAACCGGATTACCCAGAGGAAACTCATGTGAATGCAGGGAGGAAATGCAGACTTCTCTCAGAAGGCACCCCAGCAGAAAATCGAATTGGAGAACTTCTTATTGTGAGGTGACAACATTAACCATTGCACCACTGCAACCTGCTAAAATTCGCTAATCTAGCCACTGTACTACCTTCTCATAATACACTAACTTTCCCTACTCTTACACCAATCTACTAATAACATCTGTAACAGTTTGTAAGCTATACTTTTACAAGTATGAAACCCACTCTTCTAATTTGTGAATGTGTGTAAACTTTGTTTATTTTGACATGTTCAATCTATGTAAACCTCTAATTTGTAAATGTGTGCAAATTCCAAATGTCTACTTTGACATGTTCAATGTATGTAAACTTTATATGTTTTAGTATGACACATTTTTAGTATTATACAAGGATCACATAGATAAACATATCGTATTATGTGTATTTATGTCTTAAATGTGGAGCTTTTCTTCCCGGGCCTCCACTGAGAACAGGTTATGTAACCCATTCGGACTATCCTGGTAAACAAATATCAAATAAATAAATATAGTCCTTTACACTGCACTAGTTTCTCAAGCAATCACTGAATTTATTACCTATACCATTCTTTAGTCTTCTTATACATGGTAGTAAATACATATCTGACGTCATTTAGCTGTACTTATTAAAAAAAAAAGCTCCAACACCACTGCCCTTTACTTCACCTCATCTGCTAACTCCTCTGCCATGTCATATGTCTCCCATTGCACAATCAGTCAAATGGACTCTAGCATTCAGATTTCTGAATGATTTTAACTGACTAATTTGTTCTGTCCTGCATCAGTCCTTGAAAAGGATCTACCAGTTCTAAACTCTACCTCTCTTTTTGCTCTCCCACCCAAAACCTCACATAATAAATTCCATCAATATAAATACAAACCTCACTTTATTCATCCTGTCTTGTGGTAATTCCTGGGATTCTCCAAATTGCTCCAAAGCTGCAAAGATTCTTCCCTTCTTGATCTCCTGGAGTCTCTGCTGTATTGTCATTACACATACTCTCCTTTCCCTTCTGTCAGTACTGTTATCCTTACAAAAAAAATCCTTAAAATGTTTATGCCTTTATATTTTTTCACTTCTGATGTGGTTGCTCTTATGTCCACTACATGAACAAACAAGGCACTGGACTTCAGATCATATTATGATACTTTGTTTTACCTCTTGCCTGTTTCTTTCTGTCTTCTTTTGTATTCTTATGCAAATACTTTTCTTATGTTTTTATTTTTTTTTATTTATGAGCTTTAATCGTTTTTTTCATAGAATTTATATTTTCATTTATAGCTTAGTTAAACCAATTAAGATGTACAAACTGATATTCAAGTGTTCTAAAATTGCTTGGACTTACTGTATATTTGATTATTTAATATCTACAGTTCAGCTTTACCATTCAATAAAACTAATAAAAGAAAAAAACATTAGATTTCACACAACAGATATGTGTACAGCTCTCCTAAAAAACTTTGAAATGGAACAAAGTACTTGGGACTGCAGTAAATGTAGATGCCCTTAACTCATGGTGGCTGTGTATAGCAAAGTGGATCATTTCAGATGACTAGTAACTTGAGGACCAATAAAATGGTGAATATCAACATGTGCTGATGAATGCCTCAGATATTAAAACATCATTGCATGACTTTTCTCTAAAGGGAAATAGTTAAGCAAATATATGATTGCTAGTAAACTTGATGCTAATATTACCCATTTTGCCTACTGTCAGATGCAGCCTAGCAAGTTAACAGTTATATCACAGGAATTTTCCAGCATCAGTGGCTTGTTTCATTGCCAGTGCTTCAGCATATGGCATATTCACCACTGATATTAGGAAGGTCAGAGAACTGTAGATACCATTCCCCACAACCACGTGTTTAGATTTATATTCCAGTACTCATAATTTAATCCAGCATTAAGAGGTGTTGTCCTTCAGAGAAGGCATTAAACTGAGTTCCCATCTACCAGAGTGGGTGGTAGGTTAGGTGGGTGTTAAAATCCCAAGGCACTTGTCAAAGAAAGACTGGAGGAATTTCCCCTAAGTCTATATAAACACCACCACATTTCTACCCTGAAAACAGACACCAGGTCTGCTGGCACATATTTCTTTTTTTTTTATTTTTTATTTTTTAAATTTGGTTTTAAAACAATAATTAATCAAATCAATTCTAAAACAAACAAATAGCTATTTACATAGGTCCACAGCTGATCAATACATCAAAGTTATACATCAACAACAATTAATATTTTTCAACAAGTCTAAGTTTAAGCCAAGATTTATATGAATGTGTAATATTAGAAGTTCTGATCTTTATAGTATGGAATTCACTACTGCAAACAATTTCGGTGGTGCAGCGGTAGCGTTGTCGCCTCACAGCAAGAGGTTCCCCTGTTCGATTCTCGGCTGGAGTGCCTTCTGTGTGGAGTCTGCATGTCCTCCCCGCGGTCGAGTGGCATTCAAAAGGCATGCGTATAATGGGCGTCAGGCTGGCAATTTGGCAACGTAAAAATCTACTGCCAATCATTAGTGGACTGAAGTTCCGCTGTGGCGACCCCTAACTGGGAAAAGCCGAAAGAAGAAGAAGAAAAAACTATTTTTGCCATACAATGGTACACATTTCTTCACGAAGAAAGGCCCTAAAAATCTACTATGGAATACAGAGATATCCTCCCACCTAAAAGTCATTAATTACATTGGCGACCCCTAACCGGGAAAAGCCGAAAGAAGAAGAAGAAAAAACTATTTTTGCCATACAATTGTACACATTTCTTCATGAAGAAAGGCTCTAAAAATCTACTATGGAATACAGAGATACCCTCCCACCTAAAAGTCATTAATTACATTAATTCAAATTTATATACATGAGCTACAGTACAATCTTACCTTTAATCCTGTCTCAGTTCTCTGTATTGCGGTTTCTAGAGCCTGAATATCAAAATACTCTCCATGTCCTTGGATAGAGATGCGAGCAACATCTTTCTTTAGATGGTGAAGATCTTCTTGGACCTAGATGAATACCAATAATATAGATATTAAGCTCAGACCTGGAGTACAGAATGCAGTCAGTTTTAAAACATAGTTTCCTGCATACAACAGCACAAAACAAAATTTAATGAATACTCTTGTAATGGCTCAATCGTACCATCATATGTACTATTCCTAGTGCTAGTTTTTCAAAGACAGAACAGGACCCAGATGAATAGGAAACTGAGGGAAGGATGGAACATTTCACATACAGTTCACCTACCGATGAAATAACAGATTAGCTGAAAATTGTATAATCATCAGAAAATGACTGAATAAAAAAAGTTTCAGAAAAAAATTACTCAAAGGACTGTAACTTGATATCTGATACTCACAGAATGATAAACAATATTCATTGTTGGCTCTTCTTTCTGTCTTCAACTGATTGGCTGTCAGATCAGACATCAGCAGCTCTCAGACTTAGGATCCAAGGCTTAGGCTCCTCCCCTTACCCATTAGTCTACACCACCACCAGAATACCTCAGATCTTATTTGCTGATCAAACGCTATAGATGCAGATCTCCTTGGCTTAGTGCTTTGACAGATAATAGTTCATTTTTTGGGAGATTTTTTTTCCATATTTTTCAGCTACTCTAACTGCTTTTCTTTCTTTACTTTTTTCAAGATTTTTTGTGACATCCTCCCCTACAGAATATAAAAGTTTTTGACTAGTGTATAGTTTCCCTCCTTTTTCTCTGTTGTTAGACAGGGTCGGTTTACTGGCTTAATCTTGATGTTTAGTATTAAGTTTTTAGCATTTGGTGTTTAGTGCTATGGACCTTTAGTGTACAGGTTCTAGTTTTCAATGTTTAGGACTTTCCCCTTCTGGTGCCTTAGTGTTGGTGTTTAATTTTTCTTTTTTCAGGATGAGGGCAAGGCATCCAGATTTAAAAAGTGTGTCTCCTGCAGCAACAACACCCCCCCCTCAAAATGCTCACTCCTAAGTGTGCATACTGTTTGGGTACCATGCACCTCAGAGAGGATTGCGCCACTTGCTCTGCTTTTGGGGACAGAACTCTGTCTGGCCAGTGATTGAAGCTCACCTTGAAAAGGCTTCTCCCTGCCTCCACAGGAGAAGGCAACCCCTCTCAATCATCTTCCTCCATCTCCAATAAAAAAAATAAGAGCAAGGGAGAGAGGTCTAAAGAAAAAAAATTGAAGCCTACTAGAATTAGATCTCCTTTACATCCTTTCTCTGGAACCAGTTAGTTCCAGGTTATGGCCTCCCTTCCTGCAAAAGAGATCTTTTCTAAGGACTTCCAGGCCATTTTATGGCCTCTTCTATCAGGTCAGTGTACAGTCAATTAGCAGCCTGTCTGAAGCAGATGTGGACAGGATAATGAAGAAATTCCTGAGGATCTAGATTCAGTTGGTTGTCATCCCTGCACTAAACACTGTCAGGGGTTTTGGGAGCTGTTCTGTCCTGTTTTATGACAGTTACTCCTATGATCAAACCTTCAGATCTGCTGATTGGATGCAAGTGTGCTCCCAGTACTGTATTTTTCTGATATGAAAGACTGGGTCTCTTCGACTCTGTCCATATCTTTGACTCGAATGACTCCAACTGCCTTGGCTCATGACAGGCCCTGGCATCAAGAGGTCAGTACTGCCACAGAGGGGTTGAAATTGACTCTGGAAATTTCAGATCCTTCCCTTCTGCTCAGCACTTTGGCTCTTGACAGCTTGGCTCCAGTGTCAGCTTTAGAGCTGAGCCAAACTGGTTCTTAAAGTATGCCCTTGTTGGGTTCTTTGGAACCTACAGGGGTGGTTTCAGCACTGGTTTTGACCTTGCAGGTCTTCAAGAGAGTCCTATCCAAATCCAGACAGCAGGCATCTTTTTCCCACTCAGAGCCCATCCTCTGCTGGCTTCTTCTGAGCCTCTGCCTCCTCTTCTTGCCACTTAGGAACAGCCAGCACCTCATGGCCTCGAGAAGGCCCATGTCAAGGATTCCACATCTGCTTTGGAATCTCTCACTGAGGAAGTACAATGGAAGCATTCATGCTAAAGGAGGTACTTGGACTCCTATTAGTAGTCCCTCACTGAAGATACTGATTTCGATGAGGAGGAGGAATCCCCCAGATACCTCCTCTCAGAAGATTTCTCCTTTAGTGAGATATTAGAATTATTAAGACAGAAGAAGGGAATGGTCCACTGAATACCCCTCCCCTGACGAATCAATATTCCTTGATGTTTTTGGGGCTGGCCCATCTACTTTTTGTGAGGTCCCTGCCACGGACAAACTTGCAGATTAGGTTTTCAGGTGGGTTTTGAAGGAAGTGGATATGATTGAACCAATTCCCCATAAGCCCAATAAAATTTTAGTCTTCCCCCAAGAAAAGGCCTTTCTGGAACAAGTATCCCACTGTAGATTCCATAGATTCCATGGTGATAGCAGTGGTCACCAACAAGGATCTTGCATAGGAGAACTCAATTGTCCATCTCCCTAACAGGGATTCTAGAGTATTGGACAGATGTGGAAAGTGGGATTACATTTCAGCTATCTTCACCTTAAAGGCACTGAACTACCTGGCTCATTTAACTACTGCACAGGTTAAAACAGCACTAAGGCCAGGAATACAGCTGCTATGGGACCTGACAATATCCCTGGCTGTGTTCTACATAAATTACAGAGTGAACTGGCACCTCACTTGTGTGCCCCGTTCAATCACAGCCTCACCTCAGGCTTTGTCCCTACCAAATGGCGCACTGCTACAGTCATCCCTCTCCACAAAGGAGGAGAGACTACAGACCCTGAGAACTATTGCCCCATTAGCCTGACGAGTCTGATAGCAAAACTATGGAATGCATCATCATGGACCTAATAAACAAGGATATAGGGAATCTCCAAACTCTGGATCCTACACAGTTTGGTTTTGTGAAGGGCAGATCATGCCTGCTCAACTTGGTCAACTTCTTTGTCTCAGTCACCAGAGCTGTGGATGAAGGCAAGGTGGTTCTATACAGCCTACTCTGATCTGGCCAAGGCCTTTGATACCATTCCCCACTCAAGAATCACATAAAAACTCACTAAGCTAGGCATCAATCCCTATATCACTAGGTGGACTGCAAACTGGCTCACAGATAGAAAGTACAGTTGTGTACACTTACCATAAATGTAGATGTTGGAGTGTATTCACTGTTGCAGTCATAACATTTGGGTTATCTGCTTGCAGTAGCCCTCAGTCGGCCTGATTATCAAAGTCTTGGATCCTGCGTCGGATGCTGTCTCATCTTCCATGATGTCAGGTAGTCAGGGGTATAAAGCATGCAGCTGACACCATTACATCAGTTTTTCTTGCCCCAGATGTCAGGTGCCCCCATAATGGGAAGCAATTATACATAAGGTTACACCTCCAACAAAAAAGCAAATACACGAAAAAGCTTTAAGCACAGCAAACAAGAATAGAGGTATAGTCAATAGAAGTCAGGGAGCTGGAGGGAGGGTAACCAGGACTGCAACAGTGAATACACTGGAATATCTACATTTATGGTAAGTGTATACGACTGCACTATGTTCTTCATGTTTCACTGTTGCAGTCATCACCTTTGGGTAGATTCCCAAAGCTAAGGATGGGAGGAGGTAATTAGATAGCATTAGGATCAGCTATAAGGCTCTGCAAGACTGCAGTGGCAAAGCCAGCTCTGGATTTAGAAAAAATTGGCAAGTGTTAATGCTTGGTGAAGGTATGTACAGAACTCCAGGTAGCAGTTTCTAGGATGTCCCTGGTAGGGACACCTCTGAGAAAGGCTGTAGGTAGATGCAGCCCTGGTTGAATGTGGTCTTATCCACTGTGGGGTAGGTTTTCCATGATGCTTATAGCAGAAATGAATGCAGTGGCCTATCCACTTAGAAATGGTTTGCTTTGAAATGGCCTTCCCCTCTGCCCCTGCAGCAAATGCTACCAGCAGCTGTTTAGATTTCCTGAGAGGTGTAGTCCAGTCCAAGTAAAATCTAGGTTGTCTGTGCACATCCAGTGAGTGCAGTATTCGTTCCCCTTTGTTCTGTGGATTAGAAAAGAAGGTTGGCAAATGAATGGACTGATTACGGGCCACACTGGATACCACCTTGGGCATGAAGGAGGGATTGGTCCTGAGGGACACCCTGTCCACATGAAAGATGATGAAAGGCTCCACTCCCATGAGAGCCTGTAATTCAGACACCCTTCTTGCTGAAGTGATGGCTAGAAGGAAGGCTGTTTTCCAAGAAAGGAATTTCAACTCTGCATTAACAGTTGGCTCAAAGGGAAGTAAAGTGAGCTTTTCCAGTACAAAGTTAAGGTCCCAGGCTGGAGTACGGGCTCTCCTGGGTGGCCTTACGTTTTTGGCCCGTCCGAGGAACTTCTTCAGCAGTGGATGAGAGAAGAGGGGTGGTTCTGTATTGTAATGAGCTGAAATGGCTGAGGCAGGAATTTTGATGGAGGAAAAGGAAAGGCCCTTGTGAAGCATCTCAGTTAAGTATTGAAGAACCTGAGGTAAATTGGGCGCTGCTGTGCCCATCTCCTGAGTTTGGCTCCAGGAACAGAATCTTTTCCATTTTTCAGCATAGGATTTTCTAGTACTAGGCCTCCTTGCCTCCAGAATGACATCCATCACTTGCTTACTTAGGGATGGTAATAGAGAGATCAGGTAATTAGCCCGGCTGCCAAGTTTAGGGTTTGAAGCTGTGGGTGCAGAATCTGGCCCTCCTGCTAGGACAGCAGGGCAGGAGACTGAGGAAGGTGCCATGGTGCCAGCAGTGATACACTGCACAAGAGAGGGTACCAGTGTTGGCGTGGCCAGTCTTGTGTAATCAGTATTGTCCTTCGTTTGTCCTGTTTGATCTTTAGTAGTACCTTGGAGAGGGGAGGCAGTGGGGGAAAGGCATAAACTGATTTTTTCCAGGTGAAGGACAGGGCATCCACTTTCCAAGCTTGTTTGTGGGGAGTCCTTGTGCAGAATTTGTCCAATTGGTAGTTCTGGGGGGAGGCAAACAGGTCTATCTCTGGGCTCCCCCATTTGTTTCTCAACATGTTGAATATCTTTGGTTCCAGTTTCCACTCATGTGGGTCCATGAGATTTCTGCTTAGGTCATCTGCCAGTGTATTTAGCTTTCCTGGCAGGAATTGAGCCTGTAGGTGCACTTGGCAGCTCAAGGCTGTGTTCCAGAAAGCCATGGCTAGTCTGCAGAGAGGATATGAGTGGGATCCTCCCTGCTTGTTTATGTACCACATAACAGTGGTGTTGTCCGTCTTTACCAATAACTGTCCTAGAAGAATGTGTTCCTTGAAGGCTGTCAGAGCATTCTGTACAGCTAACATTTCTTTTTGAATGATATGTAGGTGAATTTGTCTTGGGTTCCATTTGCCCTGAATGCACTTCCCTGCCAAGTGAGCCCCCCCATGCATAGTCTGATGCGTCTGTTGTTAGAGTTTGGGCAGCAGGGGGTAGAGTGAATGGCAGTCCATTGTTTTGGTGGCAGGCCTCTGCCCATCAAAGGAACTCTATATCTGTAGACAAGGTATGATAGGAATCATTGATTCTAGATCCTGAGAATGTTGACACCATAGGCTTTTTAGATACCACTGTAGTTTCCTCATATTCAGTCTTGCATATGAAATTAGAAGAATGCAGGAGGCCATGAACCCCAGGGCTTGCAGTATTTTCCTTGTGGATAACTGGGCCTTTGTGCCAGTAGTTTGAAGTAGGCTTGTTTCTCTGGCGTAAGTTAGGCCATCTGGGAAGATGTATTCAAGCTTGCTCCCAGGAATATAATTTGTTGGCAGGGTACAAGATGAGATTTCTTTTCGTTTATGGTGTACCCCAGAGAAGTTAACAATTTCCTTACAAATGCCAGATGATTTAATAGTATGCCCTGGCTTTCTGCCTGAATTAGACAATCGTCCAGGTATGGGTATATTTGAATATTTCTTTGCCTGAAAAATGCAATGACTGCAGCTAGGCACTTTGTGAATACTCTGGGAGCAGTAGATAAGCCAAAGGGAAGTGCAGAGAACTGATATTGCATGTAGCCTGCTTTGAAGCGTAGGTATCTTCTGCAAGATTCCCTTATTGGGATGTGCAGGTAGGCTTCCTTTAAATCCAGTGTTGCAAACCAGGCATCTTTGCCTAGTATGGGAAGCAGTTGATGAAGAGTTAGCATCTTGAATTTTGGGATCACCAAAATGTGTTTAGGACAGACAGGTCCAGGATAGGACGCCAGGAATTGTCTTTTCTGGGTACCATAAAAAGTCTTGAGTAGAAACCATGTCCCCATTCTTCGTCTGGGACAGGTTGAATAGCACTGATGCTTAAAAAAAGAGAGAGAACTTGCTTTTGAGTCTCTGCCCACTGATTTGGGGGTAGATTTGGCCAAATGTTGGGGGTTGGTAAGGAGTGAAAGTGGAGTCTGTATCCTTGGGAAACTATATTTAAAACTCATTTGTTCTGGGTAATGAATTCCCAATTTTTTGCCTGCAGGGCAATCTTTTCCCCCTAAAGGAACAGTCAGTTGTGCAGGGCTTGGAAGACTTAAAGTTAAGTCACTGAGACAGTTTACCATAGGGGGGAGTCTCACTACTCCCTGCTTTGGAAGTGGGAGCCCCCCTCTGCTTAGTCCTGTGAAGCCTGGGTGTTCTGCTGGTTCTGGGTTTGGACTGAAAAGGCCTAGCAGAGGCAGAAAAGGACCAATTCTTAGAGGGCCAATGCCTACTAAATCTGGGAGGCTATACTTGCAAGAAATCTTTAACAGTTTGCATAGACTTAGCTTTTTCCTCCATCTTTTTAAGTACTTCTTCTGCTTTGTTGCCAAACAGGCGGTCTTGGTTTAAGGGAGCATCCAGCAATTTAGCTTTAACCTGATCTGGCAAAGATTGCTCCTTAAGCCAAGCATGCCTTCTAAGTACAGCCCCAGTGACAGCAGCCCTGCAAGATGCCTCTAATGAATCAAAACCACACTGCAAAGTATGTTTTCCAACTTGTTCAGCAGAATGCATTAAATCCTGTAAATCTTTATTTTCAGCACAGTCAGGAATCAACATCACTTTCTGTTTAAGCAATCCAGTAATATGCTGCTGATACTTTAACATATTAAACTGGTAGCTTAAGGCCCTAATGGCCAAGGTTGTGGAAGTGTATACCTTTTTACCCCATCTATCCAGTGCCCTGGAATCCTACCACCAGAGGGGGTAAGATTTTTGGCAGTAGTAGCCTTAATGCCCTTGGGTCCCTGTGAAATAGTGTCAGGATCCGCAGCAGGATTTTTAAAGAGGAACTTGTGAGAGTCAGGAACTCTGTAATACCTATCAGGTTTTCTGGGAGCAGGAGGTAAAGAGTCAGGGGGCCAGGCTAGATTCTGAGAAGGCATCATCAACAATGTCCAGTACAGGAGGGGTGGCTAAAGGCCTGTGTTGGCGCAGGAGTAAGAAATCCCTAAGCCTCTTTTTGGAGTCAGAGTAATCCTGGCTCTCCCAACAAAAATGCTCCCTAAGAGTATGCAAGGTTTCACCAAAAGAGAAATCCTCTGGAGGGGGAAGCAGAGGGAATGGAGTCCTCTGCATCAGAATCCTCATAGGTAGATAAGAGTAAATCCTGGTCAGAGGAAACAGAAATGTCAGAGTCCTGATCAGAAGAATCAGAAGGAAAATCAGTCCTAGGTGTCTTAGAGGGGGAAGGATGGCTTCCCCTGATTAGAGTAATAAGGTCTTCAGCCATTCTTATCATTTGTTTTTTAGGTATAGGGGCCTGACCATGTGATCTGGGCGTCAGTTTTCTAGGCATGGATTGAGTTTTAGGCTTTGAAGAAGAAGATGGCATCAGTTTAATATGCAAGTCAGTAGGCCTGAATACACTCTCAGAAGCCGGCGCCTGCACAGCGGCTCTGTACCCATCCAAGGTAGATACATCCGCAGGTTCCACAGTCGAAGCATCTTGCGGCATACCTGACTCTGAATGGGTCTCAGTAGAGGCCTTTGAATCTGAAGTAGCGGGTATCAGGGGCTGCGAAAGTGCCGCACTGAGTACCGGCAAACTGGTGACTAGCTTAGGAGAAGCGTCGTTGGCAGCTTTGGACCTATGCAGTCTGTCTTTGTCTTTATCTTTGCGTTTTTTTGAAATGTCTGATGTTGGGTGGCTTACCGAAGCCATTTCTGGATAATTGAACTGAGTACCAAAATATTTGAAAGCGTAAAAAAAAACAACAATGAATATTCTAGATTTGAATAAGGCACAAAACCGACAGCGAGGTACTTCGTGGTCTGGGCCTAAGCAAGGAATGCAGTACAAATGAAAATCTTTATGAGGTATTTGCTTTCCACAAGAAATACGATTGTTAACTTTTACGGACATCGGTTTAGAGAAAGAAAAAGGTTTCTCAACGAGGTACTTAGCTTAGTTGAAGACTTTGGTTCTGAAACTCGAAAGCAAAAATTTCAGGAGTTGGCCGACCAACACTTGCGAACTGCTTCTGCTTCGGGCACCGCACGGCAAGAAAGACTGATGTAATGGTGTCGGCTGCATGCTTTATACCCCTGACTACTTGACGTCATGGAAAATGAGACAGCATCCAATGCAGGACCCAAGACTTTGATAATCAGGCCGACTGAGGGCTACTGCAAGCAGATAACCTAAATGTGATGACTGCAACAGTGAAACACAAAGAACATCCCACAGTGTGAAAGTAGCGGACTCCAAGTCAGACTGCCGACCAGTCACGAGTGGAGTCCCACAGGGTTCGGTCCCGAGTACTCTCTTGTTTGGTATCTACTTCTCTGAAGGCCAGGCCAACACAAAGGGACTCTGACTGACAAAGTTCACAGACAATTGCAAGTTGGGAGCTATTATTAACACCCCAAGTGATGTTGGCATCCTACAGAAAGGCCTCACCGAGACCAATGACTGATGTCAGACCCTTGGTCTTAAGCTCAATGCCAAAAAATGTGTCGTCATCCCCCTTGGGAAAAACCTGGTTGCCTTGAATTACCACATTGATAGTAGTGCACTGAACACAGAAGGCATTATAAGAGATCTGGGAACACAGATTGACAGCAAGCTCTCTTTTGACCACCACATTACCACATTGTGGTCAGAAAGTCATTCTATGTAGTGCATCTCATTACTACGAGTTTTGCATTCAGGAAGAAATAAGTCATTGTCTCCCTCTACTCTTCCACCATTAGGCCAATCATAGAGTACAATGCCCCAATTTGGCATGTACCTCACTAGAAACATGCAACAACTGGAGAGGCCACAAAAGTACCTCACAAAGAGGATCCTAGGTCTTAAACACTTGTCCTATATGGACAGATGCAAAAAACTCCAACTATTCTCTGTCTCATATCGCCTACTTAGAGGCGATCTCTGCTTGACTTACAAAGCCATGTCTGACCCACCATTGTTAGAAATGCTACATCTAAAGAAATCCCAATCCCTCTGCACCACACTCCAGAGACCTCAACCTCATTACCACAATCAACAGAACATGCTGGAGGGACAGCTTCATAACCCAGAGAATGCCCGTGCTATGGAACAGACTTCCGATACATGTCAAGCAGAGCACCTCACTGGCTCTCTTCAAGAAAAATCTTGATGAGTGGATGGGAAATAGAAAATTCATGCCGGAGATAACTCCAGTGGTTCTACTTGACAGAGGCACTAGGAACTAAGGTTGGGTGGCATGAGGCCAGGGTAATCCTATGGGTTAGGCTTGTAAAGGCTCCAGGGCCATTAGCTTAGCACACACCTATGAACCTATGAACACATTTTCAAATAGAATTGATAAAGGACATCTCCAAGTCCCTCTCAGGGTCCTTACCTGCAGTAGCGCACAAGACAGTGGATATGCAACTGGCTACTTTGCAGCGGACACTGGCAATGCTATTCGCCAGCATGCCTGGATGAATCTCTGGGACTTTGCTGAACACTTTAATATATCCTTCATCAATGCCCCATATTGTCCATCCTCTTAGGACTAAAGATGAAAGAGACACTATCTAGAAATGAGCAGGACGGCATTGGAATTCTCCTCTCTACTCCCCAGCAGACCTTTTCTAGGAACCAAAAGGGGGCAAAAAGCTGTGGTTCTGTAAATCTCAAGTGTCTGACTCCAGCACATCACGATAGGCCCTCCCCAAGAGGTAAAGAGGGGTATAAGCACAATGAATGTCACCCACAAGGTAAAGGTGGCCCACAAAATCAAGGGTGTCAGGGCCCCTTCTCCAACAGACCATTCCAGTGCACCTGAAAGATCACCCATCTGTTGCACTCTGGTGCCAGTTGGGGGGGGGGGCACTTTTGTCTGCACCTGTTAACCTGGACAGCCATCATCCAAGATTTGTGGGTGCAGCGAATTAGAACAAAAGCCTATACAATTCCACTTCTTTTCTGCCCAATTCAAAAAGACTTCCTGACATCCTTCACCTGCAAAAGAAGTTTGCACCACAAGAAATAAAAAAGCTGCTAGACAAATGAGTAATTCAAGAATTCCAACCATATCAGTGAGAATCTGGAGTTTACTCAAGGTTACTTTTTGGTAGCAAAGAAGAACTGGGACCTCAGATTCATCTTGGACATCAGCAAGTTAAATCAATATATAAAACACAAGTTCAGGACGGTCATGGTTCACTCCATCTTACCTTTGTTAAGGAAGGATTATACGATGTGCACACTAAACCTTTAGAATGCATATTACCACATCAAGATAGACAGGTACTCCAGAGATTCCTCTGCTTTCAGTTGGGAGCCAGTCATTTCCAGTTCAGGGCCCTGCCCTTTGGTCTCATCACAGTCCCCTAGGTGTTCGCCAAGTGTATGGCAGTGGTCACAGCTCACCTTGGACTACTGAGGTTCTGCATGTTCCCACATCTGGATGACTGGAATGCAACTTCTCCCCCTGGGATCCTTTTACTTCAAACAGGTACTCCTTACTCCAGATTTGCTCCCATCTGGGAGTCACAATCAAGACAGAAAAATCAAGGTTGGTCCCTGTCCAGTCATTAGGCCCACCCGGATTAGACAATGCAGGTAGCCAGACTGCCAGGACTTGAGGGTTCTCACCCTTCAACAACAAGCCTCTCCCATCAGAAACCCCCGCCAAATGCATATTGTGGCTCATGTGGTCAATGGCAGCCTCTATCACCCTAGGCTCTCAGGTCAGATTTTACATGAGGATTTTGTAGTGGACTTTGGCAGTTCAGTAGTTAATGCACTATCAAGAAACGTACTTTCCCATTTGTCTCACTAGCATATGCAGATGGCATGTTCAGTGGTGGCTAGTCTCCCCCTCCCCTAGTCTCCCAAGGTAGCCCTTTTATTCTAGAATCATCCCAGGCCATAGTGACTATGGACACTTCCCAAATGGGTTTGGGTGGGCCATTTCATGGGAAAGACAGTCCAAGACATGTGGTCCTCCACACAGGCCAGTCTTCACATCAATGTCCTGGAGATGACAGCAGTCCTCCTGGCACTGTAGGCTTTTCAGATCTCCCTCCCCAAGGAGGGTGATCACAAGCTAGACAATGTGTTGGTGGCTTGGTGCATCAATAAACAATGGGGATGCATTCTTACTCATTGTGTCAGGAAGACATGAGGGTTTGGCAGTGAGCAATGTTTTCAAATCACTTTCTGGAAGCAATCCATATACCAGGAAACTCCAGTCTTTTAGCGGACAATCTGAGCAGGTCTATATTTCTCTCTCATGAATGGTCTCTAACTCAAATGGCGGCAGATCATATTTTCAGCCACTGGGGACAACCTTGCTGTGACCTATTTGCCACCACCTCCAACACAAAGTGCAGCAGCTACTTTGCCTTGATTGCCCAGGAGAAGGAGACCCCAAAGGCCACTGTTGTCTAGTTTTGTCTGCTGGGACTTCTGTAAGCCTATCCTCCCGCTGCCCTCATACCAATATTTCTGTAGAAAGCAATGTGGTGCAAGGCAAAAGTGATCCTTATTACTCGCTTTTGGCCTCAACAGATATGGTTTCCCTATCTCTGGCCTAATCTGATACGCCCGCTTTGTGTGTTAAATCCCAGACATTCCCTCTCATCTCTCTCACACATCTGGTACATTTTCTCCAGACAGAGTAGCTCTGTGGTTAAAGCATGGTTTCTCCAGTTCCAATGATAGCTTTCATCCCAGGTCATGCAGATCCTGGCATCTTTTCAGAAACCCTCTACTAGGAAAGTTTATAAAAGGAAATGGAAAAGATTATCTATATGGACATCTGGCAGAGTCACAGAGGGTATCAGTTCAGACTAACCCTAACTTTCTTCCAAAGGCTGCTTCAAACTATTAATCAACCTATTTTCTTTCCATTTTTTTCCAATAAAGGGGAGTACATTTTACATCTATTGGATTTTCATTGACAACTCAGTTTCTACCTACACCATACCACAGCTATAAAGGAAGACAACCAACTCTATTTCATGGAATAAGCACTGAATAGGATCTGCACAACCAGAGTTCAATTAGTGGCTCAGGCGCTGGGGGAGATGTGCAGGAGGAATGGTCATGAAGTAGCAAGTGTCAGCTCACTTATTACAGGATGGAGGGTGGCAGTCCATTCTGATGCAATGCCATATCTCAATGAGGGTGGGAAAATGACACGCAGGAGGAAGACCAGGGCATGCACTCAGCTTCTGCAAAGTTGCTTTGGCAGTAAACTCCTGAAAAGGTGTAGTTTCATGTGGAAGGTAGGCATAGAAGCATGCACATCCTGCCATTTGAATAGGACTATTGCAGAAATATTGCACTAGCAAGTGTGCACATCAACCACCAAAGGACAGGGAGTTATACAAAAAAACCCTCAAATGGCTGCCTCTTACCTCAACTGAAGGAGGAAAGAATGGGTCTAACTGGCTTTGAAAGGGCTAATGGTCAGCAGGCAGTTGGGGGTGGTAAATGGAACATAAAAATGCTTACTAAAAGAGCTATACTGCAACACAAAACAAATGGCAGATGTTCCTCCCCAGAGGAGCAGAACTGTTATCTGAACTTATCAGTTTTTTTTCTGCCAGCTATGATGTGCTTCAACAAAGTATTAGTTTAAGGATGTGCACACTTATGCAACCAGCTTATTGTACGTTTTTTATTTTTTATAATTTCCCCCTAACAGATTTGTTTGTTTTTCAATTTAATTGTACATGTTATAGATCACATTAAAGGTAGGAAATATTTTGAAATTATTTACTGTGGTCTCATTTTTTTATATCACAAAAACCTGGCATTTTAACAGGGGTGTGTACACTTTTATATATACTATAAGATGGGTGAAAAGACTGTTCACCAAATGCAGGGATATTGCACTTTTTAACATTTAATTTTTACTTTTTTTTTTTTGCTAAATGTTTTATTAAGATTTTAAAATAAGAAATGCATTACATATGCAGAAAACAGATATAAACAATTGTAAACAAACAAAAAAAATAACAAAACCACTATTTACAAGGTGTCTACCTATTAATCTAATGATGCAGAATAGTTGCACAATAACATTCTAAAAAAAATCAGTTTGTTGTCATCTTGTTCAGTAGTCTCTTAAGTTTAATCCATGAATTCATTAATGCAGAGTTTTGTCTAGTGGTGCATTCTTTGATTGTTGAAATCTCCATCTGACAAGTTTAAGTTGTAATGCTGTAAAATTCTTTCAATGTTGGGCTTGTATTACTTTTCCAGTTACTTGTTATCACTTTTCTTGCAATGGTTAAGATGGAACAAAGAAGAGGGAAATCAATTTTCTTGACACATGAAGGAATAGGGAGGGATATTAAACAAAATCAATGAATTATTTAAATGAGAATTATTGTTAAAATAGCTTGCAAAAATAATTAATATTATTCCAAAAAGGTTTAATTACATTACATTCACATATCATATGTTGCCAATTAGCTATGATGTTTAGATTACATCTCCAACAACCAATTTTTCCCAGTTATTTCCATTTTGTGCAGTGTAATAAAAGCTTTATGCATGAATTTCCAAGAGAATAATTTCCATCTTAGTGATCTTGTGGTTTGAAAAGAAGATGTATTATTTTGAAGAGTAACCATTTACTGATATGAAATAATCCCAATAATTATCTTGGCAAAAATCTGTTTTAATTTTGATAATTTTATAAATTTTAGATAAATAATTTCTCTTAGGAGGGTTATGGTGAATTGATAATATCAACTATTCAATAAGCATATCAACTATTCAATGAGCTTTGGGATCTCCTTTTTAACAGAAACTCGCATCAAGAATAATCTTCTTTCTACAGCAAATCTGCAGTTTTGCAAATCTATCCATAGCTCACTATTTAAGCTGGATTTATTTAATATATCACGCAAGTAAATATTTTCTTTCTCCATTAATTGAAACCAAAATATTAATTGTTTTTCTTTAAATTTGTCCATTGTAAATGTATTGAAAGTGTCAATATTATTTTGTGTGTATGTATAGGAAAGATTAAAAAGATCAAAGTCCTATATTCAGGTTCCCTAAAAACAAGATTTTTAAAAGTAGTGAGTATTACTGTAATGGATGATAGCTTTGCTTTTACATTTTGAGATCCTAGTAAACACTCTTTTAATAACCAAATAAAAGTATTAATCCAAAGTAGTTTACTTCATTTGATCTTCAACCTGTGGATATTTGGATCCGGATTGGAGACGAGATGTCCGCATCACCAGCACCAGATCCAAGCTTCAAGCTCCTCCCCTACCCATAATGCCCCTCCATCTCCTTCCTTCCCTCAGATCTCATTTGCCGCTTTCCAGCTCAGCAGCATGGTCTCGAGCTCCAGGTGTATAGTGTTTTTTTTTGTAAGCGTTTGGCTTTTTGGATAGCTAGTTTCCCCTAAAATTTTACTTTACCTCCCCAACACCCGCGTCGACCGTCAGTAAAAAGAAAAAAAAAAAGAAAAGTTAGTGTTTGTGTTTCCCTGTGTTCCCCTTCCTCTCACCCAGTTAGTCCTGGTGTGTGTGTGTGTGTGTGTGTGTGTGTGTGTGTTTGTGTGTGTGTATATGTGTGTGTGTGTATATATGTGTGTAGGGGGGGGGGCTCCTTACACATGGCAGATGTACCGAAGCCTGGCTTTAGGAAATGCATAGTGTGTGGCCACAAGCTTTCCCCGACGGATGGCCACACTCTGCACATTGTTTACGTGTGGCCCATCTAGACACAGTCTGTGCAGGTTTTAATCCCAGAGCCCACAAAGACTGGAGGGCTAAGTTGATGATGAAAGGCCACTTATCTGCATTGGGGATGGCTGTCCCCACTTCATCTTCCACGGTAGCAGCTGTTACCATGTCTTCTCCCTCCCAGGCCTCCGAGGCTCAAACCCCCATCTCTAGGCCTTTGGATTCAGACAAGAGGCACAAAGATAGGCCCGGGAAGTGGTCCCCTGACCGTTCGGCGTAGTAGGGGCCTCCATCTAATTCAAAAACTCCTCCCAGGCCCAGCACCCTTCGGCTCTGTTCTCAGAAGTTTTCAACAGCGCCAATGATATCCCGACCTCCTTCGACAGCGTCCCTTCACTGGCACTCCCAGCTGGTGTCAGTGGCTTCATCGTCCTGTTCCACCTGCAGTCTAAGTGAATTGGAGATGGACAGGATGATGTGGAAATTTATCTGCACCTAGATCCAGATGGGGGTCTTACCAGCCTCCTCTCCCTCCGGAGCGGGGAGTTCTCAGCCCTTCTTCACTCCCATCACTCCTTCTCCAATCCAGCCCTTGGTTTTGAAGTCCTTGGATCTGAGAGCTTTGGGGGTCAGAGGGCTGGCACTGAAGGTACCTAGTACCTCGACTCTGGCCATGGCCTTGAGTGGGTCAGATCCGAGCTCTTGGAGCAGTAGCCTCAGCACTGGATTCGAGTGGGTGCCGACAGCTCCAAGTTTGTCGGAGAGCAGCCTTCCCCTTGGCATCTCGGCACCAGTGGGTTAGGCTCAGACTCCCCTATCAGATCCGAGGAGAGCGTCTCCATTGTTTGTTTCTCAGGATGTCCGCTCTCCTTTGGCCTTGGATGTGGTGGAGAGGGTCCTCTCGAATGAGTCGAGACCTCTCACCATTTCCTCTTCAGAATCCGCCCCGACTTCCTCAGTTCTGGGTACAGCTCTGACCATCCTGTCATCTCAGGGACACCCTGTGCTTTATGTGCCCCAGAGAGCACCCATTAGGGAGCAACCCCCAGTTTGCGAGTCCCCCACACAGAGTCCCACTGAGGAAGTCTCTCGCAAACGCACGTGTAAAAGGAGGCACTTGGACTCCTCAC
Organism: Protopterus annectens; assembly: GCF_019279795.1. Classification (NCBI taxonomy): domain Eukaryota; kingdom Metazoa; phylum Chordata; order Ceratodontiformes; family Protopteridae; genus Protopterus; species Protopterus annectens. The sequence goes on along the minus strand of NC_056739.1, from coordinate 1,266,600,616 downwards.
CAGCGTCCCTCACAGATAACACAGACTTGGAAGAGGGGAAGGTTCCTCCAGGTCACTGCCCCAAGGATGTCTCCTTTGGAGAAATCATGGAAATACTAGGCCAAAGAGGAGGGGTGGTCCAATCAAAAACTGACCCCAGACAAGTCTGTGTTCATGGAGGCATTTGGCACGGGCCCATCTACCTCCTGGGTGTCCCACTCCGCTGATCTACTGGTGGACCTTATTACATTTAGGGCATGGAAGGAACCGGACACCATGGAGCCAATTCTGAAAATACCGAATAAAGTCCTTGGTCCCCCACAGGACATCCAGTAAACGCTATGGTGATGGCAGCTGCCACCAAGAAAGAGCTCAATCAGAAGAGCTCTATGGTCCATCCTCCTGACAGAGAGTTATAGTCGATGGATCGTCTGGGGAAGTGAGTTTATGCTTCAGCCACCTTTTCCATAAGGGCACTGAACTATATGGTGCATGTTATTCAACTTCAGCAAGACTTGGTCAAGGAGGTCGCGGATTCTCCCCCAGAGCCCACGTCGGCAGAGAGAGTGAAAATGTTCTCTGCATGCATGGCCACTCTCAAAGCGGTCGCAAATTCGTCCTTGCATCTCCTTTCCCATGCCATGGAAGGGGTCGCTAGGGCGGCTGGGTCTGATGTTGCCATGAGGTGCCATGCCTGGCTTTGGCTATGTCAATTCTCGGAACCCTTTAAGGCATCCTTTGCGAATGCTCCCTATGATGGCTCTTCTCTGCTTGAGAAGTCCATGCGTGAGACTCCAGTCCAGAGTGAGGAGGATGGGAAGACATTGACTGCTGTCGGAATTCGCTTCTCTGCCCCTTAGAGGTCCTTCTCAAGGAATTAACAAGGGGCAAAGAAGATGTGGTTCCAGAGATCTCAGTTCTCCCGGGAAACTCAGGACTCTACTTCTTCCCCCAGAGGCAGAGGTGGTCCAAAGAACTTCGGGTCTTGAGAACCAGTCTCGGACAGACCTGCGCAGCAACCCTGAGGGGGTGCCCAGCTGCTCATCTCTGGAGGCAGATGGGGGCCGTCTTTCGTTACACCCAAAGGAGTGGGAGTCCATTACAACAGACCGTTGGGTGTTAAAAATCATATCCAGAAGTTATTCCATCCCATTCATGGCACCACCTCCCCAACTAAAACTCCTCCCGGATGTTCCACCCACAAAGATGGAGGATGCAGCACCGGAGATAGAAAAACTGCTAAGAAAACAAGACTTCCAACCCGTCCCCACACAGAAATCTGGATTGGGCATGTATTCCAGGTTCTTTTTCGTGCCAAAGAAAATGGGGGACCCAAGACCCATTCTGGATCTATCCATTCTGAACTTGTCAGTAGCCAAGGAGAAATTCCAGATGGTCATGCTTCAGTCCATTCTGACCTATCTGCAGGCAGAAGATTGGATGTGCTCGATTGACCTCCAGGACATGTACTATCACATAAAAATGAACAAGCGCTCCTGCAGGTTTCTTCGCTTCAGGCTGGGGGCAAATAATTATCAATTCAGGGCCCTACCCTTTGGTCTCACCACAGCCCCCAGGGTGTTCACCAAAGTCATGGTGGTGGTAGTGGCCCACCTGAAGCTTCAGGAAATCCAGATTTCCCCCCACCTGAATGATTGGCTCCTTGCTACCCCTACCAAGCATCTACTATGCCAGGCCAGGGATCACTCCCTTCTTCTAGCATACAGACTGGGCATTATAACCAACATCAACAAGTCATCGCTGGCTCCAGTTCAGAGCTTAGACTTCATTGGAGCCCAGCTAGACACCATACAAATGAAGGTCTATCTCACCCCAAAAAGGGTAAACAATTTGAAACTTCACATATCTTACATTCTTCATTCTCATTGCCTATCAGCGGAAACAGTTCTTTGGGCCCTGGGTTCCATGGCAGCCACTATCAATCTTCTCCCCTTCGCACATCTTCACATGAGGGTCCTCCAGTGGACATTAGCAATTCAGTGGTCCCTTCTGGATACCTACCCTTGTCCCATCCGATATGCATATCACGGACTTGCAGGGAGTCACTTCTCTGGTGGACTACTTCCCCGGAACTTGTCCAGGGACGTCCCTTTCTTCCATCTTTTCCCACAACCACAGTGACCACGGATGCCTCCCAGCTAGGGTGGGAGGGCACTGCTTGGGAAGGACAGTCCAAGGCATGTGGGCCCCTTCTGAGACCAACTTGCATATCAATGTCCTGGAGATGAGGGCAGTTCCTTTAGCACTGCAGGCCCTTCATGCCCATCTTCCTCTAGGGACTATTGCTATCCAGTCAGACAACATGTCAGTGGTCTTGTATATCAACAATCAGGGAGGAACCAGATCTTACCCCCTTTGTCAAGAAGCCATGAGAGTGTGGGAATGGGCGGTTTCCACCGGCTGCTTTCTGGTGGCAACGCACATTCCGGGATGGTCCAACATCCTAGTGGACAGGCTCAGTAGGACTATTCTGATGCCTTATGAGTGGTCTCTGATTCTTTCAGTAGCAGAACAGATCTTCCTCAAGTGGGACTGGCTTTGCTGTGATCTCTTTGCATCTCCTTCCAATGTGAACTGCAGCGAGTTCTTCGCTCTGAACCCTCCTCAGGGGGAAGCCCCCAGAAATGCACTGGTTCATGCTTGGCCTCCCAGTCTCCTTTATGCTTACCCTCCATTACCTCTCATTCCAAAGTTTCTTCAGAAAGCTCACAGGCTGGGGAGCACAATAATCCTCATTGCCCCCATCTGGCCTCGTCAAGTCTGGCTCCCTTCACTGTGGTCTCATCTAGTAGTTCCTCCATGGTTCTTGGATCCGGTTCCAGATCTTATTTCTCACCCATCAGGAGTTCCTCACCCAGACCTGGACAGTCTGAAACTCACAGCCTGGCTGCTCCAGTTCCATTAATGATTAGGACTCCTGGTTTATCCTCTCTGGTTAAAGTCATTCTGGTGGCGCCCCATAAATCGTCTACCAGAAAGATACACCTTAGTAAATGGAAATGTTTCTCTATTTGGGCCTCACAATGGAATCTAGACCCCTTTTCAGCTCCAGTTCCAGCCATTCTGGAAATTCTATCTGGTATTTTTCAACAGGGTGCGAGTTCTTCTATTGTTAGAGTTCAACTGGCTGCCATTTCTAACTTCCATGTGGGTGAAAACATGGTTTCCTTAGCTTCGTCTAGGCCCTGTAAGACCTTTCTTAAAGGAACTTTTATGTTACAACCACCAGTGAAAGATCCAGTGCCGCCTTGGGACCTCACCTTTGTCCTACAAGCCCTAGTTCCCCTCCCTTTGAACCAACTGCGTCAGTAGACTTACAATTCCTTTCTTGGAAAACTGCCTTTTTGGTGGTCATTACTTCAGCCAGGAGGGTATCGGAACTCCAAGCTTTATCCATTAAAGTTCCCTATATAGTTTTTCATAAGGATAGGGTTTCCCTGTGCATGAATCCTTCCTTCCTTCCTAAAGTGGCTTCTGAGAACAATATTAATCAAACCATCAATTTTCCTGTTTTCTTTCCAAATTTCCAAAACAGAGGTGAATACAAGTTACATTTGTTGGATGTACACAGGCAATTGAGGTTTTACTTACACAGAACGAAACCCTTCCGGAAATCAGACCAACTGTTTGTATCCTATTTGAGATCCTTTTTAGGCAAACCGGTTTCCAAAGTTACCATTGCTAGATGAATTTCCTAGTGCATTATCCAGGTGTATTCTGACAAATGCATCTCCCCGCTGGGCCTGATTAAAGCCCATTCCACTAGATCCATAGCAACTTCAGTGGCTTTCTGGTCTAGAGTGTCATTGGATGACATTTGTTCTTGGTCCTCGTCCTCATCTCATACTTTTATTTCACATTACAAATTGGACATGGTATCCAGGGGTACAGCATTCTTTGGCTCCGGGGTGCTCTGTAACAGCTTTCCATGAGGGCCACCCAGAAGAAGATAGCTGGGACTCTGTCCCACAGGTTGAAGATCAAATAAAGTAAACTACTTCAGATAAAGAAGTTATGTACTCACCATAACATTCCATCTGAGTAGTTGTACTTCATTTGTCTTCAACCATTCCTCCCTCCTTCCCCCTAACCTTGCCACAATTGTCCTATGTTGGTATTTGGGGGAGGTTTACACTTGTGGCTCTCCTGCTTATGCTTGGCCTAGATTGTCTGAACCTTTAGTGGTAAGGTTTCCTTGGGTTGGGCTTATGTTTCTGATTCAGCAAACTCGATCTTAGGGAAGGAAGGAGATGGAGGGGCATTATGGGTAGGGGAAGGAGCTTGGAGATCAGATCAGATGCTGGTGATGTGGCTGTCTCGGATCCAAATACCCACAGGTTGAAGACAAATGAAATACAACTACTCAGATGGAACGTTACGGTGAGTACATAACTTCTTTTTGTTTATTTTATTATAAGAAATATAATTTATTTGAGTATTCTCCATGATTATGTACCCTTGTATGTCTTTCCATTTGGCAGAATAATTTTTATTAGCCCACAAAATAACTGTTTTTATAATAGCTGAGGTGGAATATGTTTCAATATTAGGTATGCATATTCCTCCATTGGACCAACTGTGTTGATGATGTTTAATTGCTAATCTAGGTCTATTAGGATACCAGAGGAATTTAATTATCAGAGGATTAAATTATTTTATGTACTGATTTGGGATAGACAGAGCTAGAGATTGAACTATGTATAATATTTTAGGTAATATAACCATTTTTATAATTAAATATCTTTCTTCCAATATATAAAAGAATGTATTCCAGTAGTTTGTACATTTTTTGATGTTTTCTAAAACTACTAAAATTTATGTTGATTATATCATAATATTTTTAGTTAAATCAGTTCTAAGGTATTATATTTTATCATCAGGAACTAAATATTTAGAATATTGTTCTGGTATGTTAATAGGTTTAGAATTAATACATAAAATATTTGTTTTATCCTCATCAAATGTAAGACCTAATTTAGACTGAAAAATGTTGATAGCCTTAAATAGGAAACTGAGACTATTGTTATTATCTGTTACTGTTAGTAAAATGTTGTCTGCAAATAAAAGTATTTTGGAATTTAAATTATGTCCCAATTGAACTACTTTAATGTCTGGGTTTATAATTTGCAAAAGGTTCCATAACTAAGGTGAATAATAATGGGGAAAGATGTTAACCTTGTTTTGTACCTTTATTAATTGGAATTGATTGTGAAATATATGAGCCTATTTTTATATAGGTCAAAGAGTATGAACTCATTTTTGAGCACCAGTTGTTTACATGTGTAAGTTACAGTTGGGGCTTCTGTATATCAGATGAGGACTTTAAGATGACACCAAGTTTGATGTTGGTTGCAAACTTAGTTTAACAGAGATCCCCAATTGCAATTCAGAGATCTGTGAAGTACATGCAGAACAGCAAAAATCCCTAAACAGAGCCATGAGAAGCACCAATGGTCATGTTCCTGTTTGCTGAGTGCACACCTGCCACTTTCACTACAAGGGTTCTATCAGTCAACCAATTTTCTATCCACCTAACTATGTAGTGGTCAACTTGGAAGCTAATTTACCTGGTTAACTATATCAGCATGAGGAATACTGTTGAAGGCCTTAGCTAGGTCGAAGTTATGTGCTATGGAGAGTATATCCAGTGTCTATGGCTTGTGTTGGTCTCGCAAAGAAGATGACCAGATTCACTAAAAAAGGATCGACCCTTAAAGCCAAACTGCTGGAGTCAAGCCTTGTAAGATTTCTAATATAACAGTTAATTATGTCAGTTATGATGCATTCCATGTCTTTGCCAATACTAGTCAGGGTAAAAGGTCTGCAGTTTCCGGGGGTATGTGGTGGGTCCATATATATATATATATATATATATATATATATATATATATATATGTATGTATGTATGAAGCTGCATCACCATACTTCAAGGGGCAAAACCAGTGGCTAAGCTCAGGCTGAGCAGCTGTAGGAGCAGGTCTACTAGGACATCTTTTTTTTTTCTTTTTACTGTTTATCAGGCAACTGGGCATTTTATCAGGCCCCAAGGATGATTTTTTTTTTTTTTATTTTAGAGTGTACCTGCAGCAAGTGTTCTTGGTTTTGATGGGGGTTTTGTGATTCTCTGGGACATGTGAACTTTGTGCAGTTTTTCACAGGTGAAATTTCTGCTATGTTTGCTAGTATGTTGGCTATCTCTACTACATCCAAGTAGGTAGTATTATTTTGGATAAGTTCTGAGCAATGTTGGATGTTATTTCTTGGTTTCCTGGTGTAGCTAAAGAAAGATTTGCAATTGTCTTCAGTTTCTTATGCGAGTCTAAGTTCATGGGAATGACTTTGTATTCCTGATGTGTTTTTTAATTCCATTGATATCTTTTTTATGTTAACCTAAATTTTTGTTTTTTTTTTTCTTTTGTGGGAAGAAATAGCCAGGGAATTGTTATGGCTAGGTTTGTAAAAGCCCTAGGGCCGATAGCCTAGTACCAACCTATGAAACTATGTAGTTTAAGAAGCTTTATTTATTTATTTATACATATGTACATATGGACCATTAGGCTAGTTTACTTTTACACTTCTATTTTTGTTTGGATCTGATATAGATTGTCAGGTCAATTTGTTTAACTCAGTGCACACACAGTTTGTTTGAATAACTACTTGCTGTGTCAGTATCCTAGTTAAATTTGAATTTTTGGACTTCACCACAGAATTGTAGAAGGTTTGTATGAGTGAAATCTCTGAATTTTGTGATGTTTACATCTGTCTGGTGATTTTGAAAGAAAATGATTCCAGTTTGTAATCACATTTAAGTGATGAAGGGAGTATTTTTATATCAATGCCATGCTGGTTTGGACCAGGTCTACAATATTTTGTCCCCTAGTGGGTTCCTTGACAATTTCGTGCAGGGAATTTTTGTTTATGAAATAAGGGAATTTTTGAGTGTAAACCTAGTGTTGAGGTATAGATATCCCAGTTTATCATCAGGTAGTTAAAAGTCTCATAGTATGATGGAAATTCCATATATTTCTGAGTTCATCCAGTGTATTTAGGAACTTAACATGGTTTTCTGGGAGCATAAAGAAGGGCCTGTGATATGCTAGGATATGATAATCATTTCTGTTTAGAGCGATTTGGATCTCAATCAGCTCAGTTTCTGGATCTCTAGGGATGTACCTAGAAGTGATGCAGTCCCAAACAAAGAAGGATATTCTGCCACAGTTATGATCTGGCCGAAAGATGTGTTAGGTGTAAACACCTGGAATGGAGGGAGGTTTTTTCTGTACTTTTAAACCAAGTTTCTATAATAATACAAACACACAAGTCTGCACTCCAAATGTAGCAGGGCCTCAAGATCAGGCAATTTGTTGTTTAGACTCCAAGCACTGAGCAGAGCCACAATGACGTGGTCTTTTGCTTGATTTGGTTTATTAAGTTGGTAGACCCATTAGATGGACTCTGCCTAAAAAAAGCACTGTGGGACAGCATTGGCTTTAGTCAGTGTGTGAAAGCCTTGGAACGAAAGGTGCAAACCATCCTTGAAAAAAGGAAGAATGACTATCTTGCACCTTCCCATGCTGCCACATACTGAATCCCCTAAAATGACAGCCAGTTATTGAAGATAATCATGCTTTCCCAGTATTGTGGCATCATTCAAGGAGAAAGAAGGATTCAGCTCAAAAACAGGGTCTTACCTGCAATTGCGACATGCATGAAGAGCAAAGCCATGTCTCTCTGCATATCCCTTCAGCCTGGTTGTTTGCACCAACATGAACCTATACCATATCATAATCATATATGTTTGGCTTAAAGGTCTTTAGAGTTCTTGATATCTCAGAGAATTGGCAATTCTTTTAAGGAATACTTCTCATGAAATTGGCATATGGGAGTCAAAAACATGCTATGATAATAAAACAGAAATTACTGCCGGGCAAAGTCCAAGTCAGTTCAGTCCTGTAACATAGCCTCCAATGACCTCTGAATGTTCTTGACTCAAAATGCCACCTGAATGTAGACGATAATACTGCATGACTGGCAAGAACTCTGTAATTTATGAAATATTAGATCTGCCACTCAGTGGGGTACATGCTTTGGTGCTGCACACTTGTACACCCCTAGTTCAGACCAAATTTATTTAAAAAAACATTCCTGAGTCCCATGTGTACAAAAGGGGATGACTAGCAAAATAGCACAATTGCACATGTATACAGCCATTGCAGGGATGATGGAACACCAAAGCAGGCTCCCAACAGCTCCACCTACTCCACAGTAGGGTTACTACAAATTAATAGGCTCTTCCTCATACAACACATGTCCTACCACTGCTAGCATACAGTGTGGACTATAATTATACCAAAAAGGCCTACTGACTACAATGGGAAAAAGTAATTACTTTAAAAGTTTGCACTACCACTCAACACCAAGGTACATTTTCAAATTACTGTGGTGTAGCAGACCACACAAGACTCAGGAGCAGCATCCAGGAGTTCTTATTAGCTTACTTAGCAGAAGGTATCACAGAGGCCTTTAGTGATCGGGCACCACATAAATGCTTGGATTAGGTGCTACTCTAAGTGCTAGTCATTTTGGCATCCAGCTCTGAATATGTTGGGTCTTTCAGCTTATCCCGGTTAGGGGTCGCCATCGCGGAACTCCGGTCCGCTTATGTTTGGTAGTGGATTTTTACGTGCCGAGTTACCAGCCCTGACGCACAACCTTCAATGAAGGAACGCCCATTCACGCATGCCTCCAGCTCTGAATATAAATACCTAATATTCCTGGTGTATGTAACAAACTGTTATATGACTGGCAGTATGTATAAAAGAGTAATGACAAAGCACTTCAGCTTAATTTTCAAATTTTTAACCTTAATAACATCAATGTACTTTAATAAAACAGTCAAAATAGTACACCAGCAACTTGGATTAATGGCTCATCAGTAAAACCAAACAAAAAAAAAAATCACTGTAGTTATAAAACAAATACGAACGAGCCAACACAAGCCTAGGTTAAAACTTAAGACCAGATAATAAAAGTCTTAAACTTTAATAAAACAATTTATATTTAGCACATATACTCAATTGTACCTCTTCTCAAAATGTGAGAAATGTTGTGATAGTGCCTGCATTTTTTTAAATATAAAAGCAAAACATTTTTTGTTGATTAGTACAGTATTTTTTCATGTTACCTTTCTCAACAGAATGATTTGTTTTCTGAAATATTTAACAATGGAAGGGTCAAAATAAGCTAAGAACCTTCAAGAAAATGTACTGTCACCGAGTGCTTTGGCCAGATTTGCCCCCACCCCAACTCCCACAATCACCAAATACATATATATTCTTCAGCTGTCTTCCAGCAAACATAAGTGCCCCAACAGACTTTCCTTTTCAAAGTAATGCACAGGGTTTAGCAATATGGTAGGCAATACGCAAGTTCCCATCAGTGAAGAAACAGACCAACATATTATAGCCTACTTCAAACTATTCTGACGTAAAATGTGCAGTGCCATATTTCAACTCTAAATAGAAACTGTCTACTCTCAACATATTACCAAGCCACTACCAGTACTATTTTATTACTTTTAATTATGCTGTGACACATAAGAGACTTTTTCTGATAAACGCTCACATATGGATGAGAGTAAGGGTTGTGGGAAGTAAGTGCTGGTAGCTTTCTGTTAATATTTTTCTGAAGCATTATTACCATTTTTAGTCATAATGCTGCTTTGCAAAACTGTGAAATAAACAGATTACCAAGAAAGCACAGATGTTTACATACTCTCACAGTAAGAATACATGTCTGAAAAAGAAGTTATGCACCTACCATAACGTTCCATGTTAGTTGTCTTCATCTCGCCTTCTTTCTTGCTGGTTGGGATCGGAGCCAATCCTTGGCTCCAACTCGGCCATCTTCTATAGCTCGAGAGCTGTTTACTGGCACGAGGCTACCCCTTATGCCATGATGCCTAGCGATAGCTACCTAGATCTCACTTGAAATAGCTAACCCCAGACATAGCCAGAGAATAAACCTGTCCAAACATATAGGTTGAGTATACCTGTCACACTCTCTAAGTCAGTAGAGGAACAGAGAACACTCAGCCAGTGAAACCAGAACTCCTCTCGGTCCAATAGGATAGGGGGACAGAGGGTGGGACGCAAGAAAGAAGGTGAAATGAAGACAACTAACATGGAACGTTATGGCAGGTACATAACTTCTTTATGTTAAGTTGTCTATCTCGCCTTCGTTCTTGCTGGTTGGGACAGCGTCCCTAGCACCTACAATCCTGGGTGGCTCATTGGAACAGACTCTTCAGAACAGTGGAACCAAAGTTAGCTCTGCTCCTGGAGACCATATCTAGCTTATAATGAGAAATAAAGGTATGAGGATTTGCCCACGTAGCAGCTGCACAGATAGAATCCATGGGCAACCTAGATTGGAAGGCTACAGAGGTGGCCAAGGCCCTAGTAGAATGACCTTTCGGTTTGATAGGTAACTCTCTGTTCCTTAATTGATAAATGAAAGTAACAGTGTGAGACAACCACCTGGATAAGGTTACATTGGAAATTGAGAGACCTTGTTTGCCTAGAGCATAGGAAAGGAATAGTTGGCCTGACTTCCTTATTTCCTTAGTCCTGTGCAGGTAAAAACGCAATTGTCTATGAACGTTCAATTGGTGTAATTTGTACTCTGCCTTGTTGGTATGGTTAGAGAAAAACACAGGAAGGTCTATAGATTGGTTTAAATTATTTTCTGAGCAGACTTTCGGAAGAAATGAAGGATTAGTCCTCAGAGCAACCCTGTCCTTATGAAAAACCAAGTATGGAGGCAAACACATAGTGCCTGAAGTTCAGAGACATGTCAGGCTGAAGTAATAGCTACCAGAAAGAGTGTCTTCCAAGATAGAAACTTAATGGAGCAGGACGCTGCTGGTTCAAAAGGGGGCAGAGTTAAGGAAGTTAGTATCAAATTAAGGTCCCAAGGAGGAGGGGGATCTCTCACTAGAGGCCTAAGGAGAGTGGTCCCTCTCAAAAACGCATTACAGTGCTTCTGAGACAAAATGTTTGAATTTGACAAACCAACATGAAAGTTAGAAATGGCCACTAATTGAGCCCTGATTGTAGCAGAAGCGGACCCGGAATGAAAAAGTTGTGCTAGGAATTCCAAAATTTCATGGACTGGGGCTGAAAAGGGATCTACGTTCCTAGCCTCTGCCCAACAAGAAAAATGTTTCCATTTACTAGCATAAGTTTTACTGGTTGTGGACTTGTGAGAGGAGACAATAATCTCACGTACAGCTGGGGAAATGCTGGGAAGCCTGGCTAAGGTTGGAAGTGAAGCAACCAAAGCTGTGAGCTGGAGAGTTTGGAGGGATTGATGCAACCCGCCTGATTGATGAATCAGTAGGTCTGGAATTGGATACAGAGTCCAAGGCTGATCGAGAAGGTAATGGTGCAGGAATGGGAACCATATCTGTCGAGGCCAGTAGGGGGCAATGAGGATCATTTTTCAACCCAATGATATTGCTTTTTGTATGAGTTTTGGAATCAGGGGAAATGGAGGAAAGGCATAAAGAAGTCCCTGAGGTCAATCATGGACTAGAGCGTCTCTGGGTGAGTGACCTGGAAGCGGAAGAAGGGAGAAGTAGTTGCTGCATTTGCTGTTGAAGGGGGTGGCAAAAAGATCGCAGCAAGGCTGTCCCCATTTGCGGAAGATAAGATCCGCAACTTCTTGATTCAGAGATCACTCATGAGACATGAGGATAGCTCTGCTGAGCCTGTCCGCTATGACGTTGGACCTCCCAGGGATGTGCGTCGCAATCAGAAAATGTTGGGAGGAAATCGCCCACTGCCACAGTCTGAGTGCTTCTCGACACAGGGGGTAGGACCTGGTTCCGTCCTGCTTGTTGATGTACCACACCACTGACATGTTGTCTGTTTGAATTGCAATGGTAGGAAGAGAGTCCTGAAGGGCTTGCAATGCTAGGAGCACAGCTCTCATTTCTAGGACGTTTATGTGCAGATGGTACTCGTGAGGCTGCCATGTGCCTTGGACTGTCCTGCCCTGATAATGCCCCCCACCCTATCACGGAGGCATCTGTGGTCACTGTGGCTACCGGAGGGGGCTGAATAAAGGGTCTGCCCTGAGTCACTAATGGGGAGACCATCCACCAGGACAGGTGCCTTTTGCATGCTTCTGTAATCATAATCATGTGAGACATGGGCAGCTGTTGGAAAGACCACTGTGTGAACAGAAGCCACTGAAGGATCCTCATGTGAAAGTGGGCCAGTGGGATTAGAAGAATGGCTGCTGCCATGGAACCCAGAGTTTGAAGGACGAACCTGACTTGGATTCTTTTGCTCTGCATTAGAATTTGTACTTGCTGACGAATTGTAGACACCCTTTCTGGCGGTAGCCTTGCGGACATGTTCCTTGTGTCTAAGTCTGCTCCTATGTAAGTGATAGACTGACAGGGCAACAAGGCAGATTTTTCGAAGTTTATTGTAAGGCCTAGCTGGGAGCAGATTGTAATTGTGTAGTCCCTGGCTTGTAGAAGTTGATGCCTGGTAGTAGCAGTGAGGAGCCAGTCATCTAGATATGGAAACACCTGGAATCCTCGACGTCTCAGGTGAGCCTTGACCACTGCCATACATTTGGTGAACACCCAGTGGGCTGTGGTGAGACCAAAGGGCAGAGCTCTGAACTGGTAATGACTGGCTCCCAGCCAGAAGTGAAGAAATCTCCTGGAGCGCCTGTCCATCATGATATGGTAGTATGCGTCCTGAAGATCTATCGAGCACATCCAATTGTCCTGACCCAGAAAGGGTAGAATGGACTGTAGCGTGACCATCCGAAATGTTGTTCTTTGTACAGACCTGTTTAGTCTGCGGAGATCCAGAATCGGTCTCCAATCCCCTGTCTTTTTTGGTACCAAAAAGAACCTTGAGTAAGTTCCGGATCCATGCTGGTCTGCCGGGACTTCCTGGATGACTCTTTTTTTCTAGCAGTTTTGAAACTTCTATTACTGCTTGGTCCTTCAGATTGGGTGGAACATCTGGAAGGGATTTCCTTGACGGTAAGAGGGGTTGACAGAAGGGAATTTTGTAACCTCCGGATATAATGGACCGTACCCATCTGTCTTGCATTAAATTTTGCCAAGCTTTTGGGTACAGTGAAAGTCTTCCCCTGACTGCCTCTAGAGGTGAGCAGCCGGCCAACCCTTCAGGGATGCTGAAAGGGCTTATCAGAGAAAGATTCTCTGTTGCCCTGGTTCTGCGGACCCCCTCTGCCATGAGGGCGGCATCTGTTGTTATTGTTTCCCCCTCTGCCCCTGGAGGAAAAATCGCTACGTGTGTCAGGCAAGGCTCCCTGGGATTTTCGGAACCACATTTTGCCACTCTTCTGACCTTTGGGATATGGTCTAGAAGGAGTGGAAAAACAGACTCCCATGGCAGAGAGAGTCTTGCCTTCTTGCTCACACCTAGTCAAAGTGTCATTCACCTGTGGTCCAAAAAGAAAGGAACCATCAAAGGGGGTGTTGGTGAATGACGCTCAAAAGGGTCCTGCAAAATTACACAGCCGCATCCATGCATGCCTCCTAAGGGCCACACCTGTATCTGCAGCTCTACTCACACCATCAGCTGCATAGGAAATGAGCCTCATGGAGGAGTTAATTACAGAATTAAGCGTCGCCACCTGGGAAGCTACTTTAGCTTGAGCCCCCTCAGCTGATGGATCTTGAAGGGTATCTCCGAGCTCTTTAAGTAGATCCCTCTAAAGCTGGGTAAAATTACATAAGTAGTTCAGTGACCTCATAGAAAAGGTCGCTGAAGTGAACATTCGCTTCCCGTATCTGTCCATGGTCCTAGACTCCTTGTTAGGAAGATGGACAGACAAAAAGGACTCCGTTAACTCTTTTTTGGTGGCTGCTGCTACCACCATGGCATCAACAGGAACACCTTTGGTAAGGAACTGCTTATCCTGGGGTGCTGTGATGAATTTGCCAGGTCTCCTCAGAGTTGGTTCCACTGTATCCGGAGCTGACCAAGCCTTTCGAGCCACCACTGACATAAGTGGATCGAAAGGCAGAGAAACCCAGGAGGTGGAAGGTCGGGAACCGAACACATCCAGAAATACAGACTCATCCTCGGTAGGGGCTAGGGGATTCCAGTTCCCCCTCTGCTTAAGCATCTTTAGGATGGCCGAGAAGGAAACATCTTCAGAGGGGGATCTTGGGGACCCTTCTGAATCATCTAAGTCTGTATCAGAAGTGACAGACTCAGGGGAGTCAATGTGCTTCCTCTTGCACTTCTTCTTAGGAGGGGGCTCCTCTGAATGATCAGGGGAGGCTTCAGAAGAAGAGGAAACACCCAATGGGGTGCCCTGGAGTGCTAGTTCCCTACGCTTGGGGTCTGGAGGAGGACCAGAGGTTGGCACAGACACTACAGGGGACGGAGCTGGTGGGGCCAATAGTGGAGCTGACTCAGTGGCCAGCACACTCCTCATGACATCGAAGGCATCCCTGCCACGATGCAGAGAAAGCTCCGGTTCAGAGGAAATCGGAATCTTTCTCCACACCGAGGGAGACGGCTCTGAGGCCGATGTAGGAGCCGAGCTCACCTGCACCGAAGCTCAAAGAGAGAATGGGGCCGGACAAGGGTCTAATGCCACTTGCCCTCTCGGAGCCAACGAGGGAACCCCAGTGCCCAGATCCCTCGATGCACGGCACCATCGAGGGGATCGGAACCAACGTCGGAACCGAAGGAGATAGAGTTATCGGAGCAGGCGGTTCCACTACTCGAACCCCAACGAACTGCGGCTCCGAACTCATTGGAGTTGGAGGAGGAATATCGATATAAGTGGACCGAGCCGACACCTGTTGAGGAGGGCTGGACAACATCTTGGCAAGTGCCTGCGACTTTAGCAACCTACTGACCACTCTCTCCACATCATGATCCGACAGCCTAGAGGATCGAGAGGAGTGAGAGGATCGGTGACTGCGCTCGCTCTGAAGCAAAGGAGACTGAAGAGCCGAATGCACCGATTCCAATGAAGGGGACCTCAACCTCTTGTGGCTCTGCAAAGGCTCCGAAGTTTCTGATGGAGCTGACGGGGAGATAGTCTTACTGGTGCCAGCCGGAACCGAAGTAGAAGGTAGAGTCTGAACCGAGGACGGCTCCGAACTTGGAGCCAACGGCTTGGTAGATTTAGGGGATTTCACAGGCTGAGAGCTCTTGGCCGGTGAATCCTGGGGTTTTAAAAGACCCCTAAGAATAAGCTTATTCTTACGCTCCTGCAGGGCTTTGGACTAAATGCATGGCAGATAGAACAAGAGTCCTGGCAGGTGCACTGCACCTAAACAATAGACGCAAGAAGTGTGCCCATCTGTCAGAGACATTTTCTGACAGCATGAGTCACACTTCTTGAATCCAGACACTTTGGACTCCTTTGACATCCTGAAATAAGGAAACAACAAATACAACAACAGCTACCAAAGCAAAATACAGTCTACACAAAAAACACACTGTACTACAAGACTATAGCTAAAGGTTTGTTTTTTTTTTAATAAGAAAGCCTCTAACTTAAACGGCTAGCCTATGAAAGAAGATAGAAGGAAAGCCTCTAACCTAAACGGCTAACCTGACAAGAAGAGGATGGGGGGGAGGGGCGGGGGAGAACTCTCTAAGTTAAACGAGTTCTACAAGGAAAGGAAGGGATACTAAAATTAAACACTAGCTATCACAAAAAACAAGACTAAACGTTAACAATAAAACACTGAAAATATAGAATTCTAGAGTAAGAAAGTTATACAAAAAACTTTATACGAGCCTGAGCCAGAAAAATGACACCTCGCAGCTGAAGCAGCAAACGAGATCTGGGTAGTTATCGCTAGGCATCATGGGATAAGGGGTAGCCTTGAGCCAGTAAACAGCTCTCGAGCTACAGAAGATGGCTGAGTCGGAGCCGAGGAGCAGCTCCGATCTCAACAAGCAAGAACGAAGGCGAGATAGACAACTTAACATTAATTATTATTATATTATTTTGTAACCACTGCAGAAATTAAAATTTATGAATGTGGTAAAGCTGAAGGCAGATGTCAATCTTCCATATTTAGCAGATGAAATTCCTAGAGGGAGCACAGATGCAACTTCATAAATTACCTGTTAAAGGGAGCCCAGCATAAGAAGAAAACAACTGCAAGTGCAAGTCATCCTTTTTGGTGCTCAGGAGTGGCATACAGTTATTCTATCAACAAACGCTTGCAACAAGACAGGAGATCATGAATTAAGCCTGTACTTATCAAAACTATAGGCGTATGGAATAAACAATACATTTTGAAGAATGAAAACTAGATGTCAAAATATGATCAAACTTAGTCATATTATAACAAAATCAAACAAAACACCCAAAATATCTATGTAACTCACATAAAAATAGCTACATATAAAAGTAGTAAAAACAAACAGCTGTATTAAGAAGTCCACCAAAAAAACACCACTGTTGAGCAAAAAAACCTTTATTCAACACAAAGCTTTCAGGTTATACACCCTTTCTCAATGCTTAATACAGATCCATTAAAAATAATCATTTATATATGAGCCTAAAACAATCACATGACACGCAGCCCAAAAGTCATATGATCGAAATAACAACTTCAAAATACATTTTACTCAAACATGTGCATAAAATAAAAAAATAATAAAAAATATATACATTATCATATACATATAAAAAGAAGAAACTTTACATAAATATAAACCAATATATATGAAAAAGATGTAGAAAAATTATATACGTATATTACCAGGCGGAACATCAGCTGATAATCTAATGATCCATTCAAACTCTCTTATTTCTAGAGAATTTCCTATATCACCACCTCTACTTGATGTACAAACATTATCAATTACCCTAAACTTAAAACTATGATTTGACCCATATGTATTTATATGTTTAAATAAAACATTATTCTCACATGCCCTTCTTATCTCAGATTTATGCTCTATTATGCGGTCTTTCAATTTTCTAGTCGTTTTCCCTACGTAGAAAGAGGAACAGGCAGTACAACTAGCAAGATATATTACATTATTAGTTATACAAGTAGCTGATACATGAAATATGAAGGTTTTATTTGTTGCCGGATGCACAAAGACATTATTCTTATGGACATTGTTGATATCATTATACATGATATCACCACAACAACTGCAATTTCGACAACAAAATGTGCCCTTCCTTTCCAAATTATAAGGGCGTTGCGTGTCTTTTTTAAAATCTTTATAACATAACATATTATTTAATGTCTTCATATTTCTATATACAAATTGTGGCTTATTACCTAAAACTGCCTTAATCTCATCGGATGCCATTAACACCATCCAATATTTATTTATAACGCTTTTGACTAAGTATGTCATAATATTATAGGATGTGACATATCTCAATTTTCCGTCCCCCAACAAAACATGATCACTATTACCTGTATACTCATCACATGATAGAAAAATAGGTTTAAAGATAGTTTGCCTATTATTTACTACTTCATATGTACAATGTTTGTACATCAAGTAGAGGTGGTGATATAGGAAATTCTCTAGAAATAAGAGAGTTTGAATGGATCATTAGATTATCAGCTGATGTTCCGCCTATTGGTTTATATTTATGTAAAGTTTCTTCTTTTTTATATGTATATGATAATGTATATATTTTTTATTATTTTTTTATTTTATGCACATGTTTGAGTAAAATGTATTTTGAAGTTGTTATTTCGATCATATGACTTTTGGGCTGCGTGTCATGTGATTGTTTTAGGCTCATATATAAATGATTATTTTTAATGGACCTGTATTAAGCATTGAGAAAGGGTGTATAACCTAAAAAATATGTGTTGTATAAAGGTTTTTTTGCTCAACAGTGGTGTGTTTTTACATATAAAAGTAATCAGCCCAGTAAATTACAAGACTAAAGGGGTGGAGCTTACCCTGCATCAATAATCCTGCTATTCAAGCATGCACGAATATGGTGAGTGGACAGACACAGTGGTACTTTGTTCCTCAATATGGTCATTGCTGTAGGAATTAAAATATGACTGGAAGAGTATCATGCAGTAAACCCTCATCTTTACCTATAGGTGAACTGTGTAAAACATGCTTTATTGGATAGAAACAAACCTTACTCTACCTCTTGAATAGAAATGCAATTTGTGGTGCTTACAGGTATTTAGACAATCTGAGAATGGATGTTCAAGTGACAATCACACAAATACTCTGGCCAGATACATTTCTTTACTGACAAAATAAATTTAACCCGGGGGGATATATGTATGTCTCCCAAATATACAACAAAATCTAGCAGAGAATTTTTCCTCCAGTACACAGCAAATGTTGGAGGTGTGATGGGGGGAGAAACATGTAATCGGGAATATATTTTCTGGGAGTGTAATGAGTTGCCAGACATTAAAGATTCCCTGCAGACTACTCTATCAGAGATATTGGGTGAGCAAATTGGTGTACATAGGGAAATGATTTTTCTGACCCATGATACAGAATTTGAATTGCCTAGACATAGTAAGGCCTTGCTGAGACTAATCATGGTGGCTGCCAAAAAAGCAATGACTGGAAAATTGAAATCAAAGTCTAAACCAACTGTACTAGAAGTACTGAATATAGTAATTGAGAGGAAAAAAAAAAACAACTACAATTGGGATCTTTAGAAAAGGGTAGGAGCAAACTGCATTGGAAAAAATGGGAAATGTGGGAACAATACATACAGGGGAGGAATGCAGTTTAAAAGAAGGCAGGATACGAGTGAGTTGTGTAATGTTTGACTGACAATAACTGGGTAGATTATAAGGGATGTATAATATTTGCAAGTAAAATTATGTCAATATGTTAAGTGATGTATAATTTTTGCAACTAAAATTATGTCAATATGTTTTTTCATTTATATTAAATGTATGATTGCGTATGTCATGAGTGAGAATTTAATAAAGAGGTTTCTTGTTTAAACAATGAATTGAACCCAGAACTCTCTAAAGTCTTACTCTATTTCTCATAGCAAAAATGTATTTCAGTTATTTAACCACTTAGAAAAGTTATATTTAGTGGCTAAAAAAAATAATTATGTACTGACCATAAAGATAAACTCATGTTGTCTTTTTGTCCAGGTCAACCTTTGGGTCATCAGATCTGACCTGTGTTCCTTTTAGAAACTGTGGATCTAGGGCTCTGGCTCCTCCTCTACCCATTACCCCTTTCTTCCTCCAAGTACCTCATGTCACATCTGCTTACTTATCAATAAACAAATTTCATTATTTCATCAAAATAAATACCCGATAATCTATACAAGGACATGACCCAGAGAAGCTGCTGTCATCTGAGTTTGTATAATGACAAAGTTCCTGATTAGATTAATTCAAAGAGGAGCACAAGGTGAGAAATTTGGAAGGGGTAAGGAGGGAAGGATATTGAACTGGACAAAAGAAGAAGACAGCATGGATCTATTGTTAATGTGACTATAAAACTTTTGCATCAGATGTCTTTTTTCATATGTTTCAACCTTTGGAACAGATTCCATAGCTACCGAAAATCCCTGGGAGGTATCAGAGAAGGATATTCCTGAGAATGGTGGAGCCAAAAGATGTGCAGGATCCTGATTATACATTAAGCTTGTAATGTGATAGGAATGTGTGGACCATGGACCAAGTTGCTGCAGCACAGATTTTGTCTACAGGAACTCTACGCATAAAAGCAGCAAAAGTAATAACAGACCCTGTTGAATAAGCTCTTGGTTTCTTGGATAAAGTAAGACCCATTTTTTCATGGACAAAAGCTATACGATCTGAAATCCACCTTGATGGTGTGGTCTTAAAAACACTCTAGCCTAAGTTGGCTCTAGAGAAAGCTACAAATAGCTGGTCAGGACATTTAAATTGTCTGTGGGCATCTAATAAATGCAGAGTATACACTCATTTGTTATAAAATTTTGGACAGAATACTAGTAAATTAATGGTTTAATTGAGTTTCATTTTGGATGCCACTTTTGGAATGAACATGGGATTTGTTGTCAAAAAAACATCCTTATGGAAGGTTAAGTAAGGGGGGGTTACAAAAAAGTGATTGCAACTCAGAAATCATTATTGCTGAACAGATGGCCACTATGAAGATGGCCTTCCAAGAGAGATACTTTAAATCTTGCTGCAGGGTTCAAATGGAGGTTTGGTTAATACTTGAAACATGATAGTTATGTCCCATGGTAGGATTAGATCACTTATAGTAGGTCTCAATAAGGAGGTTATTTTCAGAAAGGCCTTTGAAATCTTTAGAGTAGCTGTACTACTCTGTGTCCAATATGGAAACTGGAAATAGATGCAAATTGTACCTTGACTGCTGGAATTCTAGAGCCTTATTAGAAAAGAGCCAAGAAGAAGTTTAGAACAGAATGGAGAAATAATGAAAGGGGATCTCTCCCTTTAGAGACTACTCAGATTAAAAACCACTTCCATTTGCTGAGGTAAACTTTCCTGGTATTCTATTTTTGTGAAGCTGACAAAATACGAACCACTTGAGTGAAAAATCTGGTATCTCTGGCCACCATTAAAATTATGCACCAAATAACCAGAGAAAACAAACAAATCAGCACAAATTCCATGGAACAGCAGGTGAATCCAAAAAAGACAACTGTGAGCAGAATAATAATTCAAATAAATTTAATAGGACAGCTCATATAAGGATTAAGTGCTTTCGTAGCAAATACTTCATCAGAATCAGTAAAACAAGTCAAACACCATCCTTAAATACCCCTCACAATTAATCACATGGTTCATTACACAATTGCCAACACTGCAAAACAATCAAGTCAACACTAAGCCATTAGTTAAAACCAAACCCGTTTATCATTCAAAAAACAAAACATTTTAAAACCGTGTATATAAATATCTCACAATACTTAAAAATGTTTTAGCATGTTTAAAAATGTTTCTTTTAAAACACTTCCAAAAGACTCTGCATGTATATAATTTTTAAACTATATAGGATTTAAGTTTCAACACACTGGATATTGACATCCCTTCATTGAGACCGGGGGGGGGGGGGTTGTAGCATTCAACCTAATCTGCCAAACCAATTACCTTTCTTCCAAGATATCATCCCATGGTCCCCTCTCAGGTCCTGTAACACTTGTTCTAACACAACAAAATGAAAAAAAGTGTTCTGGGTTCTCTATAGTGTGCTTGGCCAAAGCATTTCTATAGTCCTATTTTCTCATGTCCACACCATGCTCATATATATGCTCCTTAAATTTTCTTTTGGTCTTGTCCACATAGTAGCCCTTGCATACTTGACACATAGCCACATACACCACCCCAGTACTATTGCAATTACTAAAATGTTTTGGCCTAATAGACATGTGGTTAATTGTAATATGGTCCCCCTCCAAGATGTCTTTGCACTGTTTGCAAAGGCCACATTTATAGGTACCGGCCCTCCTATTACTACGTCCATATTCACAATTGACCGAGGCATGTTCTAAAAATGTTTTTATAGTCTTACCTCTTCTATACACCACCATGGGAAATTTTCCATCTTTGCCCCCCATATCTTTAAAAAGAGAAAAGATCTGCCAAGTTTTGGCCAATATGCCTTTAATCTGGGTGGCTTGGCTGCAAAACTCTGTGATGAAAGCCTGTTTCATTTTTAAGGCATTGTTATGCCCCCTGTGGCCACTTGAGATACAGAGGAATATGAAGAATAAATTAAGGGGACAATATCCTCTCTAAGTATTCTTTGTACAATACCATCATGAATAGGAGCAACAATATTCTCAGGGTACCCCCTTTTGAGGAACATATCCCTCGGTCTCTCACATTCATCAACCAATTTTTCATGGGTAGAAACCATTCTGGCCACCCTGACATACTGTCCTTTGATAATTCCTGTTTTCTGATGTAGGGGGTGATTACTCTCAAAATGTAGTAGACTGTTACTATAGATGGGTTTCCTATAAATAATACTAACCCACCTCTTGTTTAAACATTTTGAAGTGAAGCCATGGAAGATATATCTCCATTATTTTAATGATATTTTTATTGTATGGGATAGACCAATGAGGGAGATCGATGGCTTCATGGAATTCATTAATTCTTTTACATTCTTTCTCAGATTTGAGCATTCTTGCAATAGTGAAAGTATGAATTATTTAAATGTTACTGTTTCTAATGATTATCAAGGGAAGAGATGGTTTAGTACTACACAATGCTAGAAGTCTCAAGTAAGAAGCTCCACTGCCTGGAAGTGTTCTCACTCTGGAGAGTGCTGACATCTGTGCTCTTAGTGAGATGCGGTTTAAAGCCGCAGAAGGCACCCCGGCCATGCAAGACTATAATGCCTTTCACTCATTTAGACCAGCTACTGCACAAGAAGGGACAAGAGGTGGCAGTATATCAATCTACATAAAAAGTAAGCACACCTCAAGATTGGTCAAACAATATGACATTCTTGAGCTACTCCATGTCCAGCTAACCTCAGGTAAAAAAGTTAACTAAGAATACTCCACCAGGCACAAATGAATCGAAGCTCCAAGGAAAAATTGCTTTAATAAGCACTTAAAAACTCCACAGTAGAGACTGGATCAGTAAAAGAACAATAACGTATCCACATAGACGTTTTCGTCACCAACTTCATCAGTTTTACTCAGGTAAAGTCTAACACTATATCCTTGCTAGCTATAGGTCCCTGTCTATGTCCCAAGATAACAATACCATATATTTAAATGTACTGGAGTTGCTCACAATTCAGCTCAACACTATATTCATGGGTGACTTCAACTATTCCATCATAAAACAGGGATAAATACACAATCACTACCATGCAGGGTCAAAGATTCCTGGATTATGTCAATGCAAACACCCCAGAACAGTGAGTCTGCACACATATTAGGGGTGCAAATATCCTGGATCTGGTACAAACAGTTATAATGGAATGTTACCCCACAATGTAATATTCTCATTGGTCAGATCAGATCACAAAGTGGTAACCCCTGAAACAAATATAAAGGCTGAACTCTCAGCAAACCCCAGAACCTTAAGAACTTTTCCAAGGCTAACTACCTCCTATTAAGTGAAGGCTTAACTAAATTCCAAGCCCCCCAAATTCAGAGAACATGGTAGTCTATGCAGAAATGTTTAAAGAAACCCTGTACAAGCATGTAAATAACTGCAAGAAAAAAGAAGTTATGTACCCACCATAACGTTCCATGGTAGTTGTCTTCATCTCGCCTTCCTTCTTGCTGTTTGGGTTCGGAGCCGATCCTCGGCTCTGACTCGGCCATCTTCTATAGCTCGAGAGCTGTTTACTGGCTTGAGGCTACCCCTTATCCCAGAATGCCCAGTGACAGCTACCCAGATGTCATTTGTGACAGTGCACACTAGACATTAGTAGAGTAACCAGTTACTAAATCTGGTTGTCCAATACACCTAAACAAGGAAATAGTTATAGATTTACCTTGCATGTGAAGTAATAAAAGATGCTCAGCCAGTGAAAACAAAAGGGAACTCCTCGCAATCCTCTAGGAAGGGGGAAGGAGGGAGGGACGCAAGAAGGAAGGCAAGATGAAGACAACTAACATGGAACTTTATGGTAAGTACATAACTTCTTTATGTTAAGTTGTCTATCTCGTCTTCATTCTTGCTGTTTGGGACAGCGTCCATAGCACCTCAAATCCCAGGTGGCTCATTGGAACAAACTATTCAGAACAGTAGAACCAAAGGAAGCTCTGCTCCGAGAGATCATATCTATCTTGTAATGAGAGATAAAAGTGTGGGGGTTTGCCCAAGTGGCAGCTGCACAGATTGAGTCTATGGGCAACCTAGACTGAAAAGCTACAGAGGTGGCTAATGCTATAGTGGAATGACCTTTTCATTTAGCTGGTAGCTCTTTATTTCGTAATTGATAAATAAAGGCAATAGTATCAGATAACCATCTAGATAAGGTCACTTCAGAAACTGGAAGACCTTGTTTGTTGAAAGCATAAGAAAGAAATAACTGGTCTGACTTTCTTAGTTCCTTAGTTCTATGGAGGTAAAAATGCAATTGTCTGTGTACATCCAATTGGTGGAGCTTGTATTTTGCCTTGTTGCTGTGATTAGGAAAGAAAACTGGGAGATCTATGGATTGATTTAAATTGTTCTCTGAGCAGACTTTAGGAATAAAGGATGGATTGGTCCTCAGAGAAACTCTGTCCTTGTGAAACACAGAGTAAGGAGGATGAACACATAGTGCTTGAAGTTCTCAGACACGTCTAGCTGAAATGATAGCAACCAGAAAAAGTGTCTTCCAAGAAAGAAATTGTAAAGGGACATGATGCTGCCAGTTCAAAGGGAGACAAAATTAAGGAGGCTAAAACTAAATTGAGATCCCAAGGAGGGGGAGGATCTCTAACTGGGGGTCTAAGAAGAGATGTTCCTTTCATAAAGGCTTTGCAGAGCTTATGAGACATTACACTAGAATTAAACATACTGATATGAAAATTAGAAATGGCAGCTAGTTGTACTCTAATGGTAGCGGAAGCCGCACCAGACTGAAAAAGCTGTGTTAGAAATTCAAGAATTTCATGGATTGAGGCTGAGAAAGGATCCAAATTTCTAGATTCTGCCCAGTAAGAAAACCATTTCCATTTACTAGCATACGTTTCCTCGTAGTAGACTTATGTGAGGAAACAATAATATCACGGACTGCTGGGGAGATATTGGAAAGCCTGGCTAAGGTTGGAAGTGGAGTAATCAAGCTGTGAGCTGGAGAGTTTGAAGGGACTGGTGCAACCTGCCTGATTGGAGAATCAGCAGATCTGGAACTGGGTCCAGAATCCACGGTTGATCCAGAAGGTGGAGGTGTAGAAACGGGAACCATATTTGTCGAGGCCAATATGGGGCAACGAGGATCATTTTGCAACCCAACGATTTTGCTTTCTGTATGAGTCTTGGAATTAGGGGAAAAGCATAAAGAAGTCCCTGAGGCCAATAGTGGACTAGAGCATCTCTGGGTATATGACCTGGAAGAGGAAGTAGGGAGAAGTAGCTGCTGCATTTGTTGTAGAAAGGAGTGGCAAATAGGTCGCAGCAAGGCTGTTCCCATTTGCGGAAGATAAGATCCGCAACTTCCTGATTCAGAGACCACTCGTGAGGCATGAAGATAGCTCTGCTGAGCCTGTCCGCTATAACATTGGATTTCCCGGGGATGTGCGTTGCTATCAGAAAACGTTGGGAGAAAATCGCCCATTGCCACAGTCTGAGTGCTTCTCAACATAAGGGGTAAGACCTGGTCCCGCCCTGTTTGTTGATGTACCACACCACTGACATGTTGTCCATTTGGATTGCAATGGTCCCGGAAGGAAGAGAGTCTTGAAGGGCTTGCAATGCTAGGAGAACCGCTCTCATTTCTAGGACATTGATATGCAGATGGTACTTGTGAGGTTGCCAAGTGCCTTGAACTGTCTTGCCTAGATAATGCCTCCCCCCACCCTATCAGGGAGGCATCCATGGTCACTGTGGCTACCGGAAGGGGTTGTATGAAGGGTCTGCCCTGAATTACTAGTGGGGCGACCATCCACCAAGAAAGGTGCCATTTGCATGTTTCTGTGATCAGGATCATGTGAGACATGGGTAGTTCCTGGAAAGACCACTGCGTGAAAAGAAGCCACTGAAGGATTCTCATGTGGAAACGCGCTAATGGGACAAGAAGAACTGCAGCTGCCATGGAGCCTAGAGCTTGGAGGACATGTCTGACTTGAATCCTTTTGCTCTGCATTAAAATTAACACTTGTTGATGAATAGTGGAAATTCTTTCCTGTGGTAATCTTGCAAACATTTCTTTTGTGTTTAATTCTGCTCCTATGTATGTAATAAACTGACAGGGCAACAAGGCAGATTTTTCAAAGTTTACTGTAATGCCTAGTTGAGTGCATGGTATGATTGTATAATCCCGTGCCTCTAAGAATTGATGCCTGGTGGTAACAGTAAGGAGCCAGTCGTCTAGATAGGGAAACACCTGGAATCCTTGACGCCTCAGGTGAGCCATGACTACTGCCCACACACTTGGTGAACACCCTGGGGGCTGAGGTGAGACCAAAGGGCAGAGCTCTGGTAATGCCTGGCCCCTACCCAGAAGCGAAGAAATCTCCTGGAGCGTCTATCCATCTTGATATGGTAGTACACGTCCTGAAGATCTATGGAGCACATCCAATTGTCCTGACCCCGAAAAGGGAAAATGGACTGCAGTGGCACCATCTGGAACTTTTCTTTTTGTACAGATTTGTTCAATCTGCTGAGATCCAGCATAGGTCTCCAGTCCCGTGTCTTTTTTGGTACTAAAAAGAATCTCGGGTATGTTCCGAATCCTAGTTGGTCTGCGGGGACTTCTTGAATGGCTCTTTTTTCTAGCAGTCTTGAAACTTCTGTGACTGCTTGATCCCTTAGATTGGGTGGGACATCTGGGATGGGCTTTTTGGATTCTATGGGGGATTGATGGAAGGAAATTTTGTAACCTACAGATATGATGGATAGTACCCATCTGTCTTTTGTTATATTTTGCCAGGCTTTTGGGTACAGCGAAAGTCTTCCTCCGACTGCCTCCAGAGGTGAGCAGTCGGGCAACCCTGCAGGGATGCTGGAAGGGTTTGGCAGAGAAAGTTTCTCTGTCACCCTGGTTTTGCGGTCCCCCTCTGCCATGAGGGCTGCATCTGTTATTGTTGTTTCCCCCTCTGCCTCTGGGGGAAAAAAATCACCACATGTGTCAGGCAAGGGTCCCTGGGATTTTCAGAACCACATCTTTCCACTCTTCTGACCCTTGGGATAAGGTCTGGAAGGAGTGGAAAAACGGACTCCCACAGCAGAGAGAGTCTTACCTTCCTGCTCACACCTGGTCAATGTGTCTTTCACCTGAAGCCCAAAGAGAAAAGAGCCATCAAAGGGAGTATTAGTGAAGGACACCCAAAAGGGTTCTGTAAACTGACACAGCCGCATCCAGGCATGTCTCCTGAGAGCCACCCCATCCCTGCGGCTCTGCTCGCTCCATCGGCTGCATAGGAAATCAGCCTCATGGAGGAGTTAACTATGGAATTAAGAGTCACAAGTTGAGAAGCTACTTTGGCTGATGCTCCCTCAGCTGTAGGATCTTGAAGGGTATCTCCAAGCTCTTTCAGCAGATCCCTTTGAAGACATGTAAAATGGCATAGATAATTCAGGGACCTCATTGAAAAGGTCGCTGAAGCAAACATTCGCTTTCCATATCTGTCCATCATCTGAGACTCTTTGTTCGGAGGACGAACAGATGAAGAGGTCTCTGCTAACTCTTTTTTGGTGGCTGCTGCTACCACCATGGTATCAACGGGCACACCTTTGGAGAGGAATTGCTTGTCCTGGGGGGCTGTATTGAATTTATTTGGTCTCCTCGGAGTAGGTTCCACAGAATCTGGAGCTGACCAAGCCTTTCGAGTCACTACAGACATGAGTGGATCAAAAGGAGGAGATACCCAGGAAGTGGAAGGACGGGAACCGAATGCGTCCAGGTATACAGACTCATCCTCGGTAGGGGCTAGGGAAGTCCAGTCCCTCCTCTGCCTAAGCATTTCAAGGATGTCCAAAAAGGAAACATCTTCAGAGGGAGACCTTGGGGACCCTTCCGATTCATCCATGTCTGTATCTGAAATGACAGACTCAGGGGAGTCTATGTGCTTTCTCTTGCACTTCTTCTTCTGGGGAGGCTCCTCCGAGTGATAAGGAGAGGCTTCAGAAGAAGAGGGATCACCCAATGGGGTGTCCTGGGGCATAGGTTCCCTACGCTTGGGGTCTGGAGGAGGAGTAGAGGTTGGCACAGACACCACGGGGGGAGGAGCCGATGGAGCTGGCAGTAGAGCTGTCTCGGGGGACAGCACACTCCGCATGACCTCAAAGGTGCCCCGACCTCTAGGCAGAGAAAGCTCCGGCTCTGAAGAAACAGGATCTTTCTCCGCTTCGAGGGTGATGGCTCCGAGGCCAATGTTGGAGCTGAGCTCACCTGCGCTGAAGCTCCGAGGGGGAGAACGGGGTCAGACAAGGATCCTATGCCACTCCCCCCCCCCCCCCGGAGCCGACGAGAGAGCCTCGGCGCCCAGATCCCTCAATAGAAGGTACAATCTAGGTAATCGGAGCCGACGTCGGAACTGAAGGAGAAATGATGATCAGCGCCGATGGTTCTACTGCCTGCGGATCCATTGTCTCTGGCTCCAAGCTAAAAGAAGTCAGAGGAGGAATAGAAATAGAGGCGGTTGGAGCCGATACCTGTTGAGGTGGGCTGGATAGAATTTTTGCCAGTGCCTGTGACTAAAGCAACCTACTTACTACTTTCTCCACATCATGATCCGATAATCTAGAGGAACGAGAGGAGTGGGAAGAATGATGGCTACGTTCACTCTGTAATAAAGGTGACTGTGGTGCTGAGTGGATGGACTCCAAGGATGGTGACCTCAGTCTCTTATGGCTCCAAGACAGCTCCGAAATAGCAGATGGAGCCGATGGAGGAGTTGTCTTGTCGGTGCCAGCCGGTACCGACATACTTGGTTGGTCAAGTAAAGGATTCGGCTCCGAAGGTGGAGCCGATGGCTTGACAGATTTAGGGGATTTCACTGGCTGAGTACTTTTAGCCAGAGAATCCTGAGGCTTCAATAATCCCCGAAGGATTAATTTGTTTTTGCACTCCTGCAGGACTCTTGGACTAAAAGCATGACATAAAGAACAGGAGTCCTGCAGATGAACAGCGCCCAAACAATAAACACAACTAGTGTGCCCATCTGTCAGAGACATTTTCTGGCAGCATGAGTCACACTTTTTGAAGCCAGATACCTTAGTATCTTTAGACATTATAGTAACAACAACCACACAACAAATAATGAAAAACTATACTATAAAAACAAGTATGAAGAGAGTTTTTTTTTTTTTTTTTACAGTTAAAGAATAGAAAGAAAGCCTCTAATTTAAATGGCTATCCTAGGGAGGGGGGGGGGGAGAACTCTCTAATTTAAACAAGTTCAAGGGAACAGAAGGCCTGAGAGTCATGAAGCGATGGCCAATAAAGCTAAAATACACAAGAATGTGAAAAAGGGATAAAGGAATATTATCTATATACTAAAAAGACAATTACTTGACAAACTTTCAAGAAAAAAACAATATATAATATCAAAAAGATTATACTAAGCTTCAGCCAGTAAGGAAGCAACCTCGCAGCTGAAGCGGCAAATGTGATCTGGATAGCTGTCGCTGGGCATTCTGGGATAAGGGGTAGCCTCGTGCCAGTAAACAGCACTCGAGCTATAGAAGATGGCCAAGTCAGAGCCGAAGATCGGATCCGAACCCAAACAGCAAGAACGAAGGCGAGATAGACAACTTAACATCAGCAGTTCCGAACTGATATAAATTTGGGACAAACTCAAACAAGGCTCCTTGGCAGACCCCCAGTATAAATAGGTTGTACAACAAAATAAAGAAAATCCTTTCCAAAAATAGGAAGGCCTATGCCAAAAAGACAGAAAAACTCCTTATCAGTCTCAACAAGTAACTTGAGACTAACCAAGCCCACCAAAACCAACTTTGAAGCAAAAATAGACTCCCAGACTAAGGATAAACATAAGGCATTTTCAGATATGTACGCAACCTTAAAGAGAACACCAAGCAGTGTGTTAATAATAAATAGAACTTCCTATACTGAGCCAAGTGATATAGAAAATTTGCTGGCTGATAAATTTAGCTCCAGTTTCCCCCCCAAAAAAAATACCCACTACTATTTCTCCCCCAACTATCACTAAAGAATAGCACCTCACTGCACTCTGCAGAGCTAAAAACACTGCACCACTGGGTCCTGATAATATTCCAGGATGTTTTCTAAATAGCTTGAAACATGACTTCTCAGGACCACTAGAATCTCTATTTAACTACAGCCCCCAGACAGGTGTCATCTTTAGGGAATGGAGGATGCAACTGTCATCTCTCTACACAAAGGCAGACCATCAACAGGCCCAGGGAACTACAGACCCATAAGTTTGACTAGTCTTTTATGCAAGGATGTGGAAAGTAT
Organism: Protopterus annectens; assembly: GCF_019279795.1. Classification (NCBI taxonomy): domain Eukaryota; kingdom Metazoa; phylum Chordata; order Ceratodontiformes; family Protopteridae; genus Protopterus; species Protopterus annectens. The sequence goes on along the minus strand of NC_056739.1, from coordinate 1,266,570,524 downwards.
TGTGAACCTGATAAACAAAGACAGGAAATCTTCAAACACTGGCTCTATCATCCCAGTTCATTGTTTTCAAGGGCAGGTCATGATTACTAAAGTTGGTGGACTTCTTCAAGAAGGTCACTAGAGCCATGGATGAGGACAAAATGGTACATACTGTCTACCTTGACCTGGCAAAGCTATTTGACACAATACCTCACTCGAGTATTATATGCAAACTCACAAATTTAGGAATAAATCCCTACGTCATCCAATGGATAGCCAAATAGCTCATAGATAAGACACATGAAGTTAGGATGGGGGAATCTACCTCCACCAAGAGGTCTGTTACTAGCAGTTTTCCACATGGCTTGGTACCAGGACCTCTCGTTTGGAACATACTTTTCTGAATTCAAGGCAAATGCAGAAGACCTTTGGCTGACCAGAGTTTGCTGATGCATGCAAGCTGGGTGCAATCAATGACTCCCCCAAAGTTGTAGAGATCCTCCAGGAAGGTTTGACACAGACAAATAACTGATGCCAGAACCATGCTCTAAAGCTCAATGCAACAAAAATGCATATTTATACCCTTCAGCAAGATGATAACCCCTACAAATTAATACTGATAACACTCCGCTAAGAGTAGACCCAGTGGTAAGAGACTTGGGAACTCAGGCTGACAGTAACCTGAACTTTGACTGCCATGTGTCTATGGTAGTGAGAAAATCTTTCTACATGGCGCAACTTACAAATAGGGGCATGGCATCCATATCTAAGGAGATCATAGTCCTACTGTACTCAGCCCTCAACTGAAGCAGCCACAGAGGTTCCTCACTAAAAGAATACAGTGTATAAATAATATGTGCTATGTGGACTACCTTAAAGCCCATTTATTGTACTTGGTCTCCTACAGACTACTGAGGGGTGATCTATGCTTAACCTACAAGATATTCTGTGATCCAGCCTTGATGGATCTGCTACACATTTGCAAAACAATTATCACTAGAATTACCTGATCTAAGGATCAAAACCTCACCTGTGGCATAAAGAAAACATGTTAGAGGGAAAGGTATGTGTCTCAAAGATTACCCCTTATGGACAGGGGCAGTTTGTAGATGCCTACGTCACAGGCATATACCAAAGCTGTTCTAGCCCATGAGCATTGATAGTGGGAAATCTGGGGCATGGCTGTAAGCATAGTAACCACCTATGATCCTAAAAGAAGGAAAAATACACAATGCATTTCAGATTAGGAAATGTATAAGCAATGCAGTACTGACACAGATACCCCCCCCCCCCGATGAATACAACACCCAGGAATATGCATGGATAAAATATGTAAATGAAATAAATACCTAATTCTACTATAAACAGCATGAACTAAAACGAGGCAAATGTTACTAAGACAGAGTTAGGAAATGCTCCTAAATGGAAAACTCCATGTCCAGATGTTGTATCCAACTTTTGGAAGAAAGAAACTATTTCTGATGCATTTAACATGGAAATACAGTAGTATTAAGTACCTATAAGTACACTTTGAAATGACACCAGCCTGCTTAACAATGAGGAAAACCATACTCATACTGAAAAGCGAACCTGCAAATCACCATAACAACTATCAACCAATAACCTGTCTTCCAACAACATACAAACTATGTCCAGGAACTGCTGTAGACAGAGTATATAGTCATCTAGGTATGAACTCAATCATTAGACAGAAGGGGAATAAGAGAGAGTCATATGGAATTAAAGATCATATTTTACTAAACAAAACCATAATGGAGACCTGTAAAAACAACAGGAATCTCAACACAGCATGGATAGATTAGAAAAAATAATTATAACAGTATACCACACTTCTGGATTATAAAATGGTTACATATGTATAGGATCTACCACTCATTGATAAATTATATTGCAATTACTATGAAAAAGTGGTAAAGCACAACACAAAAACAGCAAATTACTATCTCTGGTGCAACAATTTAGCATGGAATATTTCAGGGTGATTCTTTGTCACAATTACTGTTTTGTCTTGCCATCAGTCTGTTACTTGACACTCGTCTAGGCTATGGCATCAGTCTGACTCAAAAAAAAAAAAAACTGTCAAAATGTTTGTGGACAATGTAAAACTGTATAGCTTATCCTACAAAAAACTGAAAGTATAGCTTAAAGTAATTAAAACTTTTTCAGATGTTGTAAGAATAACATTTTGTCTCACCAAATATACAAAATGAACAACTGTAGCAGGAAAATTAAAGCATCAAGAAAATACAAAGCTTGGGAAGGAATGTGACTTGAAAGAGTTGGAACAAGAAGGGATATACAAATATCTGGGGCATACCTCTCAAATTGGAATCATCAAAAATCTGGACAAAGGTCCATGAAAAGTAGGTACAACTGGCCAAAAATCTGTACGCTGATTATCATTTTGTTCTTAATAGTAGTGCTTTTACAATGCATGATACAATCTGCATGCTATAAAGTAAAGTTTCCTTAGTTATTTTTGAGTGTGATGGGGATACTAAAGTATACAGGTACCCCTGTTTTTTTCTTCTTTCTTTCTCATTGTTCAGTTTTAAGAAATGTAGGCACTGCAATGTAAAAAAAAAAAAAAGAAGAAGAAACGTCTGGTCAGAAGAGTAGGATACAAGAAACACTGATGTACTTTTTTCACAGTTGCACAGGGGAATGATTGGATTAAGGCCTCTGGCTTTATCTAGTAACAAGAGCGACGATGTGAGGTATTGACAGCTATGCCAGGAGAAGCAGGGCCATGGATGTGTAACATATGCTAGCATAGTTAACTGGAGTTTTGTAAAGAATTATATGTCATTTGTATATCAAACTGGTTTGTACAGGTGCTTGTGTTGAAAATTGAGAAGTTATGTACCTACCATAACGTTCCATGTTAGTTGTCTTCTCTCGCCTTCTTTCTTGCTTGATGGATCGGCTCCGACTCGGCACTTTGCTAAGCTCAAGAGTCACTTTTACCAGCTCGAGGTAGCCCCATATCCCATGATGCAAGGCGGTAAGTACCCAGATCTCGTTTGTTGTCTACAGGCAATAACACCTAGCATAAAAAACTTCCCAAAAGGAAGAAAGAAGGCAGAGAAAAAGCCTGAAGGATGGATTAGGAAGACCAGAACTGTATGGTCTTAAGAAGCATACTTCCATGTATGGAGAAAAAGGTCTGTCCAGGCCAGGGGGAAGGAGGGAGGGTCGCAAGAAAGAAGGCGAGAGAAGACAACTAACATTGAACGTTATGGTAGGTACATAACTTCTCAATGTTAAGTTGCCAATCTCGCCTTCATTCTTGCTTGATGGGACCGCGTCCCTAGCACATCTATCCTGGGTGGCTCAATGGAACAGACTCTTGAGAACTGTAGAGCCAAAACTGGCTCTGTCCCTGGAGGCCAAATCCAATTTGTAATGAGAAACAAAGGTATGAGGAGTGGCGCAAGTGGCTGCTGCACAAATAGTGTCTAATGGAAGTCTAGCCTGAAAGGCTGTGGAAGTTTAAAAGTGAAAAGGGGCTAAAGATAGTTTAATATAAAACACTTACCAGGAGCTGGTAAAAGGAGGACCTCATCAGCGAAGCGGCAAACGAGATCTGGGTACTTACCGCCTTGCATCATGGGATATGGGGCTGCCTCGAGCTGGTAAAAGTGACTCTCGAGCTTAGCAAAGTGCCGAGTCGGAGCCGAGGATCGGCTCCAAACCCATCAAGCAAGAATGAAGGCGAGATTGACAACTTAACATGTATTTGTTAAACTGCTTGTGTTAAAAATGTACCAACAGTGGGTCCTGCTGGACAGAAAAGTAATACACCTGTATATCAGACTGTATTGTAACTGTTGAAAGGAATATATTGTAACAGAGGATACTAGAATAGAAGAAAGTAATCTCAGTCCAGCTAACTTTGAAAAATAGTCTGAAATTAAATTACCTGGTTTAGGCCATAAAGATGGTATCTTACAGTTCTGATTGCAGCCAGAGACAAACTGTCTGTGAAGACCAGGACCAAGAATCCTACTGTATTATCCTTAGGGGTTAACTAATTGCTACACTGGAAGGGTGGAAGTTTTTGAAATGGTTTTACAGCTTCTGGATGCTATAACACATCTTAGCAAAGCTCTATGTGTGTGTATTATGACATATGTGGTAGATTCTGGTTCAGTTTCTAGTAAACGGGGTAGTGTGGGAACCAGAAGTCAGACGACTAGATGTATGTGATATCATTCTGTAATCTAGTACTGAAATGATGTTTTAATACTAGATAAGACAGAAGTCTCAGGGCAGTCTGTTTGTGAAACTTGACAAAGGACAACCACTCATCCACTTCATCTTGCCTTGCTCTAGTAAGTAAACTAGGGAGCAGTAATTCTTTAGATCAGTCAGGAAAACATAGTGAGATTAGTTAAGTACTGTTTTTCCTGTATCTGTGTGAAACTATTCATCTGTGTTATTTTCAATATTTCCTTTGACTGAAACTCTAGTGCTTATTATAAACAGATATTTAGTATTTTCATGTTCTTTTTATTATTTATTATTAAATATATTTAAACTTTTCATTGTGGCTGGTCTTTTAGAGAATATTTTGACCTTTGAAAGTACTTATATTTATTTGGTGACACTGTGGCCACACCTGAAAGCCTTGCATTTGGTCAAAATACTACCATTTGTCTAAGTATTAATTTTACTAAGTATAATTGGTACCCTGGTAAGAGCCATAGAGCAGCTGGCTTTGGAGTGTTCTGGTGGCAGTATCTACCTTACAATCTGAACAGAGGGGGAACAGCTGGTAAATCTGTGCCATCCTTTCCTAGGGGTGTGTGTGTGTGTGTGTGTGTGTGTGTGTGTGTGTGTGTGTGTGTGTGTGTGTGTGTGTGTGTGTGTGTGTGTGTAAATCAAATCTCAAAGTGTGTGTGTCTGTGTGTCGGCTACTTGGAGCAGGGACACAGACCACTGGTTTTACAGAGAGAGTGGTGGAGGACATGGCTTGGAACACTCGGCTGAGGACTCAACTTTACAGCTGTGTCAGTGGGGAGTCTTATTTGGGGCCTGGAGAGACAGAGAGGGAAACCAAGCCCCTGACTGAGTGTGTTCCCTGTGTGCACTTAAGGGAAATTGTGTTTGGTGCAGAGAATTGCATCTGGAAATACTGTGTGTAGCTATTTTTGTTACAAGTGAAGGTCCCTCACCAGTGTCAGTGGTAAGGATTGAGGCTCCATGGTTACTGGCCATGATGAGGGGCATCACAACAAGTTTTAAGAGAAAATATACAAATAAAAAACAACACTGTCTAGCAAATAAATGAGTGTTTGTAGATGCAATGGTTTTCTTGTCTCCATTGAGACAATCTGATAAAGAGCAATACAAACAGAATATTTATTTCTTTCATCGGCTTTCTTTCAATGGCTAGGAGATCATGTTTTCTGAAAGCTTTCAAGTGTTTACCACTCTGGTAGAGTAATAAAGATAAGGCAAAATAAACAGCACTTAGTAGAAGCACAGGCTGTACCATACATCTTAACATGGATAACCTTCCATTTAGGTTAACCCAAGATGGTAAGTGTGCCCGTCAGTCTGGGACAACTGTTCCTATTGGGAGGGTAAAAGTTCAATATTTGAAGATGTACATAGTTTTGTATGTTAGTATTTAGCGAATAGATTTTAGGGATGTATTGGGGGTGTTTTTTAAGGGCTTTCAATAAAGTTCTGACATAGGCTCAAATGGAAATGACAAGAACAACTGTATAAAAGATCAACCTGCCAAACATTAGCATATGCATGTAACACAAAAGCTGGAACCAGACACTTAACAATAAAGCTGTTACACATAAAGGGAGGGAATAATAACATTTAACATAATGATGCTTTCTATATTATCTTTAAATGTAAATGGTCTCACAGATATATACAAAAAAGAAAGAGTAGTGAACTATACTAAAAAATGTTGAGTGCAAATAGGTATGCTACAGGAGGCACATTTGAAAAGAACTGAACATGTGAATTTGATAAAGAAAGATTTCAGGACAGTTATTCAGCAGAATACCAGGGAGAAAGGAAAAGAAGACTACTTATATTAACTGCAAGAGGAGCTCCAATAGTGATAGAAGAGGATAAAAATGATAACAATGGTAGATTTGTAGTACTGAGGGGCTGCTGGGAAGGGAGTATGATTACACTATCATGCATTTATATTCCACCTAAAACTGATATAATGGAGTTTTTTTTAAATACCTTTATTGAATTATCACTTGTGACACAGGCAAATTTGCATTTATACAAATGTAATCAAACTGTATTAACAAATTAACATTAACAAACATCATGCTTCACATATACATCATTTAACCTAAGCAACATTACATAAATTATTCAATTACTGCCCCTTTTTTCAACAATAAATATCTTTATTAAACTATCACTTACAACATAGGCAATCATACATTTATAAGAATGAAAACAAACCACACCAACATAATCCTAGTTGCAAGCATTTTACATCACAACCATACTAACACACTCCAGTTGCATACACTTATGTATCACTTATAGTCTACCCAATAATTTTCAGTCAAACATGACCTAGGTCATTTAATTCCTTCCATCTTTTAAATCTCATTCCTCCCCTGTATGTATTATTCCCACAATTCCCATTTTTTCCTATGTAGTGTGCCTTTTACCCTTTTCTAAATATCTCAATTCCAGTTGTTTTATCTCCGTTACTATATTCACTACTTCTAATATAGTTGGCTTAGATTCGGATTTCCATTTTCTAGTAATTGCTTTTTTGACAGCCATTATAATTAGGCACAGCAAAGCCTTACCATGTCTAGGCAATTCTGATTCTGTATCATAGCTCAGAAAAATCATCTCCCTTGTCACACCAATCTGGCTACCTAGCATCTCTGACAGTGCATCCCACAGGGAATCCTTAAAGTCCGCCAAACCACCACACTCCCAGAAAATCTGTTCCCAAGTGCCTCCTTCTTTGTCATCACACTTCCAATATTTGCTGTGTACCTGAGAACAAAATCTCTGAAGTCCACTTGGGGTATAAAAATATCTATGTAAACATTTCCAAGCAAAAATCCTAAATCTTCTAGATTTTGTTGCATATTTGGGAGACATGCATATATCCTCCCATTGTTTTTTTGTGAATTGCTTATCCAGTCTCTCTTCCCAATCCTTTCTAACCTCCTCTTATTGAGGGGAAGATGACAAGAGTCAAGATGGATAAGCTGATTCTTCCAGCAGAACAAGGCAGTCTGGGATTACCTGAGTTGAAGGGGTATTTCAGAGCTACACAGTTAAGACTCCTATACATAGCACAATCAGAAACATATACTTCAAAGAAGAAAGGGATGATATTGAAGCAGGGGGAAGCTCAAGAAACAAGGAGAGACTGGGATTTTGGATGCAGATCCTTAAGGTGAATAACAACAATAACCATACAGAATACTGTATTCATAAAGTAGCAGAAAGTATTCTAAGAACTACACCAACACAGGAATAGAGAAAGGAGATTCTGCCAATAGGGATGACTGCATTAAGGATACTGACAATGGGCAAGAGGGTGCTGGAATTTATTGGAGAAAAATGGAAAAAGAACCAAGGCATTAGGAGCAAATAATTAGAGAGGAAAGGTAATAAAATGGGAAGAGGCCAAGAATTTATTTGGACTGCAGGTTAGGGATTGCCTTCTCTATCAAGGACTTTTAAGAGTATAGGCAAAGAGAAAGAAATAGGGAGATCCTAAGAGAAAGACTAGCACTGGTAGAGTTTTTAGTAGAATGTAGAACAGAAGCTGCTGTCAAAAAATAATAATTAGTAGAGCATGATGACTGTAAGAATCACTCAGAGGAGGTTAGAAAGGATTGGGAAGAGAGCTTGGATAAGCAATTCACAAAGAAACAATGGGGGATATATGTATGCCTCCAAATATGCAACAAAGTCTAGAAGATTTATGTTCTTTGCTTGGAAGTGTTTACATAGATATTTTTATACCCCAAGTAGATTCCAAAGAATTTTTCCTTAGGTAGACAGTGAACATTGGAGGTGTGATGGAAAAGAAAAAGTTAATTGGGAACATATTTTCTGGGAGTGTAATGAGCTGGAAAACTTTAAAAAATGTTTAAATTCCCTGCAGACTTCTCTATCAGTCAATACAGAGTCATCAGATTGGTATGATTAAGAAAATAATTTTTTTTAGTTATGATACAGAATCAGAATTGCCTAGACATAGTAAGCCTTGCTGAGTGTAATTATGGTGGCTGCCAAAAAGGCAGTTACTAGGCAATGGAAATCAAAGTCTAAACCAACTGTACTAGAAATAGTGAATATAGTAACCGACATAAAACTGCAAATGGGATCTTTAGAAAGGGTAGGAGCAAATTACATAGAAAAAAATGGAAATTTTGGGAACAAAACGTTCAAAAGAAGGCAGGATTTGAATGAGGTATGAAATGTTTGACAGTGACTAGATAGGTTATAAGCAATGTATAATGTTTGCAGCTGAAATTATGACACTATGGTTTGTTTTCATTTATATTAATGTAGGACTGCCTATATCATAAGTGATAATTTAATAAAGATGTTTCTTGTTTAATAAAAAAGGGACATTAGGTAGATTATAGACCTGATGCACACTGTATTAAATCATATTTTTTGTATTCCAAGGTTATTACTATAAACAAAAATGTGGAGTTTTAAAAGCTGCGGTAGTAGCACCAAGTTAACCTAATTTAGTACATAATCAATTTGAAAAAAGTGCATTAATTCAAATGTTAGGTTCACACAATATTAAGTGCTAGTTAAGGTTTGTGGATGATATCTTTTTTATATGGGAAGGCAATGTAAATTTGCTTAATTTTTAGAAGAACTGAATTTATCCACTAAGTTTTTGAAGTTAAACACATATACATCGTTTGATAAACTTCTATTTATTGATGTTGAGATACATAAGAATACTGACAATAAATTAGTTACTAAAATTAATTATGAAAATGTCACTAGTAGTGGAATTTTGTCTTACAACAGCATGCATTCCAGGAAGCTTAAAGAGAGTATAATTTTAGTCAAGTTCAACAGCTTAAGAATCTAACTAGTAACCTCACTGCCACCTTGGAGAATGAAAAAGAATATTTGAAAGATTACGTTTTTAGTTAGGGGATACCTATCTAAGTCCATTGAACAGGATGTAAGTAAGGCACTAGCCTAAAATATTAATTTAAGTATTGATTGTAAATATGATGAAAATCCTTCAGGGTAGTGGCAAATGCTTATAGTACTCACAGTCTCCACTCATTATTATGGCATTAAATATTTTATTGATAATAATTGGAGAATTTCAGCTCTGCATGAATTTATAGCTAAGAGACTTGGGACTGCACCAAAATTTATTAATAGGAAAGGAATACTTTTAAAATAAATATTTAATAATTTTCAGGTTGCAATATTTTCAAGTCAACTAGGCAGGGTACCTTTAAACTTGGAAGCTGCACACAGTGCAAATATATCGCACAGGGACCTAATTACTACATTTCCATAATGAGATGATCTTGAGGATCCCAATGAAACTATACTTGTAACCCCAATTATGTGGTTTACCTCTTTAAATACAACGGGTGTGAACATTTTTATGTTTGTAAAAGCACTTGGGTACTTTGTGTCCAAATTTACAAGCATGTATGTGCCATTTCTAAACCATATTCTCTAAATGCATTATTTAGACACTCACAGGTGTATTCTAAATATAAGATGGTTTTATTTTTTATCATAGACCATCAGGAATAAGACTGTAGAGAAAGGGAATCATGAAAATGGTATGGAAGTCAAAAAGTTTAAACAGCAGATTAGGCTGAATGCTCTTGAGGAACCAGGGCTTAATGATTCCATAAATTTTAAATGTATTTTAAAGCAGAAGTGGATCAACAAGTGGTCATTATTTAAAACTGAGAATTATTGTTTAATACTTATGACATTTTACTGGTTCATTTGTACATCTGACTTGTTTTCTATTCAAAATATTGGATACAGCATGTGTTTAACAGACTGATGAAGTCTTGACTATTATGTATGTAAGAAACAAAATGCTTAATGTTTTTTGTGTGTATATTAAATGTCGATTTTGGTTACAGTGTGTTTACAGTCTTTATTAGCTTCTTCTTCTTCTTTTGGCTGCTCCCGTTAGGGGTCGCCACAGCAGATCAACTGTTTCCATTTCTTCCTGTCCTCTGCATCTTGCTCTGTCACACCAACTACCTGCATGTCATCTCTCACCACATCCATAAACCTTATCTTAGGCCTTCCTCTTTCCTGCTACCTGGCAGCTTCATCCTTAGCATCTTTTTCCCAATATACTCTGCATCCCTCCTCAGCACATGTGCAAACCGATGTAATCTTGCCTCTCTGGCTTTGTCTCCAAACCTTCCAACCTGGGCTGACCCTCTAATATACTTATTCCTAATCCTGTCCATCCTCGTCACACCCAGTGCAAATCTTAACATCTTCAACTCTGCCACATCAAGCTCTGACTCTTGCCTTTTTGTCAGTGCCACTGTCTCCAACTCATATAACATAGCTGGTCTCACTATCCCCTTTTTCCTTTTTTTTACAGTCTTTATTACAGGTTTATTGATGTTTGGACTATTTCTTGCTGCTTTTGTGTATCTTTTTTGTGAATCTTACTAAATATATCAAGCAGTTAGAGGTTCCTGACCAAATAAATCATGAAGCTAAACAATCTGAGATATCAAAAAAATGCTGGGGGTCTCGCTAGATGAAGCAAAGTGACAAATTATCTTCCTTTAAGAAGAAATTAAACATTTGGATGGGTATTCATAAATTTACCCCCTAGTATGACTGGCCTATCATTTTTTTTGAAAAATGAGGCAAGGTGTAATGGTCACATGGCCCAGTTGCCTTGTACATTCAGTGATTCTATGCAAGTCTGTGTCTTACTGTATTCAAGGCACTTGTCAGAAAGTGTCAGTCAATACCACCCTTTAAAGATGGCTTTGCTGCTCTACATTCATTCTGCAACTGAAAGCTTGTTATTAAAGTACTGAAAAGCAAGTGGACTATATTTTTGTATCACATGCAACTGCCTGCCTCACAATATTTTGCAACCAGATGCACAGTTATGCAGCTTTTATGTACTACCTGAGCTAGTTATAGTTCAGACGCATAAAAGACAGTGTTATGTCTGGTACATGTCAATAGAGATAAGGGTTGTCTAAGGGATCTGTACTGTGTAGTTCATAAAACTGATGTAAACACTGTGCACTAAGGCATTTACCATTTAGACTCCGATGAATGCCGATACTTTAAAGATGAATTTGCATTTATTTACAATTTTTATTTCTGCTTTGAAATAGCACTGAACCTCAAATGCATGAGTTAGCTGAGCATTTGTTGTCATTTGATAGTGTGCACAATGTCCTCAAGAAAAGCACTAACTGAGGGGAAAAAACACAGGCAGGGATTCATAGGCTGTAATATTCAAAGAGGTTGCTGTACCAGGTAACACACAGCTAATCAGACATGTAATAGATATGAATATCACCTGCATACCGAACAAAGGCCACATAAAAATGACAGGCACAGTAGTAAAAGGATAACTATGTGCTAGCCTGTAGTGGGACATGAGCAGCTCTACAGAAACAGCAGGAGTAGGAAGAAAAACAATGAAATGGACATTTCACCTAAGGCAAGCTAACATGGCTCAATCAATGTACACTGTTGTATAGAATGTAGAGACATACAGCTGCAGCAAGCTTCCAGATGGAACAAGAAGGGCAGCACAGCTGAGAAACATGACCAACAGAAAGACCACCATTGGTGAGCAGAGTGCAAACCTAATCAACATATACGTGGGAAGGGAATGGGGTAGACATGAGAACATGAAAGGGGAGAACAGCAAGCAGAGGTAAACACAGAAGAGTAACCTTAAAGTATGATGGTTGAGGGGAGGAGTGGTAATTTATCTGTAAGGTAAGTTTTACAAAAAAGCATAGGTGGGGAAGGTACTGCAGAATGGCTGGGGATAGGATAAAGGGAGAAGAGCAGTTAGCATGGGCGGACAGACAGATAAAAACAGAACACAGATTCAAAAGATATGGACAGTATATGCATAAAAGGTGGGGAAGACAGTAGGCAGGCACTTGTGTGGACACGTGGTAAAAGGAAGGGTAGAGCACTGAACAAAGAATGAGGAAGGGCACTTTAGGGAGGGAGCACATCAGGATGGATGGTTAATGGTACAGCTGTCTGCTTCTTCATGATCTGAAGGCTGAGAATTGCCAGCTATGAGACTTCCAGACACACCCAAAGGTGTTTGATTTTTCCATTGCAGATTTCCAGTTGCTGATCAGCCTCTGCAACTCATGCCAATTTGTAACATGCCTTTTCATGTGGCTCATTTCCATGGGGCTCCTCAGTTCTATGCCATTATTAACTCATTAGCAGGAGCTGCAGAATGCACTATTTTTTGACTATCTACAGCAGCATTACCTGCATGTTACAATCATCCACATTCTAAGCTTGCCTCTACCCACACTAATTTATGCAGAGCAATGTGCTAACAATCTATGAACCCAAAAGAGTTTCATGAGATATTGGAAAAGTTGTATACATTTTACAAAGGTCAAAGATGAAATACAGTGCTTCATTTGTCAGCAGACCACTGCAGTGCAAAAAGCATACAACGGGCATGGGAATTATGGCTCAAAGCAGCAAAACAAATACAAGATTAACTAGAAATATTACAGAAGAAAATATTTTTCACCTTAAAGCTGCATTTGCAAAACAAATGAACTGTTTCTATACTATTAATAAACCTAGAGATAATATATTGAGAGCTATATATATGATTAGTGGAATCATCAAAATCATTTGCATAGGACGTTTTATAACAAGAAGTCTCTTAAAGACAACCAAAGCTCTGTATCCTGATAAAAATGGTTTTAAGACAATAAGATTTTCTGCTAATACAGCTGTCTACAGGATCACCAAATTAGCAGATAATGTGAAGAAATGATTAAAAGAACAAGTCTGAGATATTCAGTTGCAGCTGATGAGAGCATGGATGCAATGCATATGGCAATGTACAATCTGCAACTTTTATCACAGGAGTGGACAGCCAGGTTGAGTATAACTGAAGACTTGCTAGACTTGACACCACTGGAAGTCATTATAACAAGAAGTGATACATTTCAAACACTAGAGGAGTACACTCGTAAAGCTAGACTGAAACAAATGTGCATGTCTGGATATAGATGGTGCTCCTGACATGTTCAGAGAAAGTCACTGTGGTTGGATTGTTCAAAACAAAATGCTGTATTTTGCAAAAGGAAGCTTTGTGCAGTAAACATCTACGAAGGTAGTAATGAATGTAGTTTCTAAAACTTTTAATTTTATACATGTACAGGCACATATTCACAGTTTAATACCTTTCTAGCAAGTCTGGATACTTAACACGAGAAGCCTCTGTTTCACACCAAAGCTATGTAGCTTATTTGTGGAAATGTTCTGAAGTAGCCTTTTTATTCCAAGACAGAAGACTGCTGAAATTAAATTACTTTATGGCCACATAATAAAAGGATGTCATCTTTCACTTTCAGTGTAGTAACAGATACAATGTCTAGAACTAGAAGTTTTTTTGTATTGTCTTGGAAGTGATTATTGTTTTATGACTTCCTGGATCTGCTTTAGATCTAAGAAAAGCCCTTGTTTATGTACTTTCACAGGTAGATACTAAATGCTACCAGCTGCATCAATGGTTGTTTTTAACCTGGGATACAGTCAAATTACAAGAAATTATGTCATTCTGCAAGCTATCCCAGCAGTAATATTTCAGATATTAATTTAAGAACTTTGAGAGAGACTGAGTATTCTGTATTTTGTCTTTGACCTGACAAGGAGATCCACTCACCACATCTGCCTGTCTTGCTCTGTAAGTAAGTTAACTAGGGTGTAGTAATTCTCTTAGATTCAGTCAGGAGTATAGTGAAGTATAGTTTAGATGTTATTTGAGACGGTCCTGCAAAGTAGTTTTAAACAATTCCAGTGATTTTAAACTCTGATGTTACTGTGATTATATATTATTTCCTTGTTCTTTTACTTATTGTTAAATTTATTTAAACCCTTCATTGTTGCCGATATTTGTGAGTCATATTTAACTTTTGAGAGTACATGCATATTTATGTGGTGACACTGTGGACCACTCCTAATAGCCTTGCTCTTGGTCAAACTACCATTTGTATTAACAGTAACATTACATGGTAAGTTTGGACACCCTTTGTTAAGGGCCTTAAAGTAGCTGATAAAGAGTTGGCTGGTGGCAATAACTAGCTTATAGTCTGGGCTGAAGGGGTCATAGCTAGTAAACCTGTGCCAGCCTTTCCCAGGTGTGTGTGCGTGTGTGTGTGTGTGTGTGTGTGTGTGTGTGTGTAAATCAAACCTCAAAGTGTGTCTGTGTCAGCTACTTGGGGAGGGACGCAAAGCACTGGTTGAGAGGGTGCTGGAGGTCTTGGCCTGGCCAAAAAGCTGAGATCTCAACTCTATAGCTGTGCCAGTGGGGAGTCTTACTGGGGATCTGGATAAAGATGGAGAAACCAGCCCTACACTGACTGTGGTCTCTGTGTGCTCATAAGGGAAATTGCACTTGATGCATAGAGCTGCATCTGCATCTGGAAATACTGTGTGTGTGTGTACTTGTCATCCTCCCAATGTACGTCTCTCACTGGTGCTAGTGGTGAGGATCAAGGCTCCTTGATTTCTGGGCCAGTGATGGGGCATCACCTACATTGGATGGCAGTGGTGGGATCACCGCATCACATATTGGGATTCAGTGGTGTGGATATTGAACCCCTGTAGCCTGTAAACAGTGGTCACTAAAGAAGGTGTTGTACTCTCAATCAGCCATGCAGTGAACATTCAGAGTTTTACATCACAATAGTTTTATTTATTTTTTGTTAGCTTAGTCAGGGACAGTAGGCAAGGATGTCAGGAGAGGAGTATGGCAAGCTGACAAGGAACCATTTGGCTGAGATGTGCCAGGTCAAATGACTGGTGCATGCCAACCTGACTAAAGCAGAAATGATTGCAGCCTTAGTCACAGATGCACCACAAACCAGCAACCAGGAGGACAACCAGGCTGGCCTTGGGAATGTACAACTCTCAGAAAATGGACAGTTCAACCTTTTCACACAGGACTTAAAGAGACTTGAACTGGAGGCCAAACATTTGGAAATAGAATCAGACAGACTGAAATATCTGGAGGCTGAAGAAAATGAGAAACTGAGACGTCTGGAACCTTAGGAAAATTAGAGGCAGAGGCAACATGAAAAGGAGATGCTGACTCTTTGCCAGGGTCATAGAGATAATAGGGACGTGAGTAACCAAACCCCAGAAGCAACAAAGGTCAGTAAATTTCTTCCACAATTTACCGAGGGTGATAATTTTGATAATTTCATACATATGTTTGAAAGGGTTGGTAAAAAGTATAATGCTGACTAAGGGTTTTGGGTATGGTTCCTGAACCCCTTACTTCATAGTAAAGCTGTAACTGCTATTTCTAAATTGTCTGATATGGATTGCTTAAATTATAATTCAGTTAAAAATTGTCTATTATAGAGTGTTTTAAGTTAACACCTGAAGCTTATAGAAAAAACTTTTGTGAGCATAGATGCAAGGCAGATGAATGTGTGTGTGAATATATTGCTGAACTAAGCATTTATTTTCATAGGTGGATGAGAGGGTGGTCAGGTCACCACTTTTGAAGAGTTGACAGACCTTTTGGTGAGGGAACAAGCCCTTAGCACTTTGTCTGAGAACCTGAGAATCTGGTTAGCAAATAGGCAATGCAATGCCGCAGATGAGTGGGGGAACTGCACAGGAAAAGGATACCCAGTGCTGCTCATGGGTTTAAGGGAACCCATTGTGGGCAGTTTAAACCACTCCAGAGTCCACCAGTAGCAGGGGAAGTCACTAGTTCCGGTACACAGCCAGGACTAAGGGTTAAATGTTTTAAAAGCAACCAGTGGGACAATGTAGCATATCAATGTCCACGGAGGCAAGGTGAGGAACAAAAGGTGGGAGAGCCAGTAAGTGGGAATTACAGAATGCCAACATTACGTTGTCTGGAGACAACAAGGTACCAAACTACCACAGGAGGTTATATCCTATCTTAATAGATGGGAAACAGGCCATTGCTAAGACAGACACAGCCTCTGACCTAACCATTGTGAAGAATGCAGTGGTTAAAGAGGAGTACTACTTGCTTGGGCAGTCTACTCCAGTCAGAGCCTTAGGAGGGACCCCATTCCAAATACCTTTGGCTAGGGTTCACCTTGACTGGGAGGGTGGAAAAGGAAGCAAGCAAGTAGGTGTGTTTGAGGATAACCCTGCAGATGTCCTGATAGGGAATGATTTTGGTAATGCAGTACAACTGGCCAAAAATGTGCACCCTGATTAACATAAAATTTGCATACACAATTATGTCCCCTCCCACTCTGATGGAATTGTGGGATACCAACTTTTAAACACAAACTGAAGGACAAAATATTAAACACAAACATATTAAGAGAACAGTGTTTTATTTATATCAATATTTGAGCTCTATAAAAATGCTTAAGTAAAATAAGAGTCTGAGTCATATAAACTCAGAAGAGAAGCTTGCTGTGATTCTTCACTGAGTCCCGTCTCTACATTATATGAAGCTATGATACAAATTGAAGCATAGTCTGGCATTACTAAGCACTGCGTATGTCATCTTCATGCCATGAGAAAAGAAACTACCAGAATAGTTCCTGCATCACTTAGGGACTTTAACTTAAGCTTTTTATTCCATAATGACTGGCACCTCACCTCAAGAAAAGAAAGGAAATCCACTAACCCAGATGAACAAAAAGATGACTGCTTATTAAATATGATTTTTATTAAACACAACAATTGCTTATTAACTAAGCATTTCCCATTTGGGACTTCTATGTCATATGTAATAATTTAATAAAAACGGTTCTTCTTTAAAAAAAAAGTTGTTACACTGTTTGACATTTAAATGCAGTACATTTGTAAGGCAAAGAATGCACATGAGTGTAAATCTCTCTCACTAGCAGGTGCTGCTTGATCTTGTGGGGAAGACTGAGGTTCATTTGCATCAACATTAGACAACTGATTCTGTAAACAAGGTCAAAATGGTACAGGCTTTCAGTGATCCTAAAATGTAAACAGAGACCACCCCAGTGGTGTAGCCAGACTTTGTGCCACCCGGGGCTGTCAGAGTTTGCCGCCCCTCTTGCCTCACAAAATCATGGTCAAATGGGGCCCCCATACACAGCACCCCCCTGCAGCCATTCCAGTGTCCCATTATTTGGCTATTTCTCCCCATTTACTATAAATACTGTAATATGCATACTGCTTTATGCTTTACTTCTAGACTGATTATTTGGATTTCATTTAAAATGTTATTTTTTTCTTTTTCTCAGTGTTGTCTTCTACACTGTAAACTCACTGTCCCTGCTTAGAGTAGTACAGTAATTTCTCTCTAAGGCAGCTTTCCGGTTATTTTTATTTTGCTGGTAATAGTTTATATTTGGATATTAGAAGCTTATGTTTTTGTTTTGCTTGCTCCCATTTTCACTAAACCTGATGCAGGGCTCCTCTAAATGATAGTGCTGAGGAAGTGATACTTTGTTTCTTTAAGTTAAACATACATTGTAAAGTGCTAAATGATATTTATGGTAAACTGGTGAAACTGCTACATTGTTGCAATATTGTCTGGTAATAGGATATTCTAACTAGTTACACTGACTGCTGCTAAATAAGATTGGTTGTAGAGTCTCAATGCATTTGTTTTGGTGACTTTTAATAGGCTATGTTCACTTGCTCTGCCTTCTGTACAGTATTTATATCATCTGTGTTTATTTTGATGACCTTAGTTTATTGCTTTTAGTCTTATATTCTTTCCTTTTGTCTTCTTTGCAACTTTTAGAGCCACTGAGCACCTGATCGCTTTGGGTCCCCCTCACCACCACTTGTGTGAGCAAGGAATCTTTTCACTCCATCTAAAAGCAACGGAAACTGTAACAAGCAATCATCAAAAAATAGACTGCAGCCCCAGCTTTAACTCCAGGAACATTGTTGTTGCCACTTGTGTAGTGTAGTTGCCTGCTTTTGTGACTACTGTTATGCCTTGTTAAAATCTGTTACAATCAGCTAGAGTGCATACCCCAGGGGCAACAGCTGCAAACCTTCTTCCTCTTAGCCCACCCCCACCCCTTTCATTAATTTCACCATTGATACATTTTGCTTATCTGTTTTATGTTACGGTATTTAGCCCCTCTCAATAAAGTCATAACCTTCAGTCCCTCCCCCGTAATACTTATTCTTCACTAATTATGTAGTACCTACTTGTCTCTCCCATTTTAGCTAGTATAGGCTCCCCTGAGCTACCTGCTCACTCAAAATTACCTTACTGATTGTTTTTCTTTTTTCCCCTTCCTCTTGTGCTTTCTCCTTGCCGGGTCAACCCGGTCCGTTCGCCCTCGCTACGTTCAGGCTCACTCCGCTCCTCTACCCTACCCCATTCCCACCCACCCCTTTCCTCTTGTGCTTTCTCCTTGCCAGGTCGACCAGGTCCGTTCGCCCTCGCTATGCTCAGGCACACTCCGCTCATCTACCCTACCCCATTCCCACCC
Source organism: Protopterus annectens (assembly GCF_019279795.1). NCBI lineage: Eukaryota > Metazoa > Chordata > Ceratodontiformes > Protopteridae > Protopterus > Protopterus annectens. The sequence goes on along the minus strand of NC_056739.1, from coordinate 1,266,551,841 downwards.
ACCCCCACTTTTAGTTCCTTTATACTTCTCTCCTCTCCACCCCATTCATTTCTAACCAATCCCCTCACCCTCCCAATTCTCTTCTCCCTTCCCCCTCCCATATACCTTAATCCCCTCCCACCATACTTCATTTCCTATACCCACCCCTAATCTCTTCCTCTCGAATCTGCTTTAGTCCCCTTCTCTATCAATCAACTATCTTTCTTTAAACCTCCTACACCTTACTGCTATAACATTCACCCAACTCTTCTCTATGTCATCTCACCAACTAATTATCCCCTTTCTCCTACTAGCACTATCTACTTCATACCATATACCTCTGCATTACATAGCATCAATGCCAACTCTCTCAAACAACCACCACCCATATAGCTACCCTCACATAATTCTAATCTCTCCTCACCTATTTCCTATCTCTCCTACCACTTACTATTCAATTAAGATGTTTCCTAATGTTTCACTTTCCACATTTACAAAACCCATAACTCCATGTACACTTGGCCTACTCTCCTTACTGACTGATTTCATTGATACACTACTCCTGGTTGGTGACATCCACCCCAACTCTGGACCACTCAACACCACTTCTTACAAGCAAACACCTCCACCTCAACCCCCTTAACAATGCTTCATATCCACAGTCCATCTCCTAAATCCCCAACTATTTTCTCTCTAAATATCCAAAGCATTGTTAACAAAACTACAGACTTGCACTCATGGATTGACCTCAACTCCCCCCACATCTTAACCCTCTCAGAAACCTGGTTAAAACCTCACATCTCTAACTCAGAAATCCTTCCCCCAGGCTATAATATCTTCCATGGAGACAGAGCAAATAAAAGAGGAGGAGGTGTTGCTATCCTCTGCTCCAACCAACTTACTCTCTCTCCACTCTCGCTTTCCATATGAAGCTTTGCTCCTGCTGAAATAATAATAATAATAAACTGTCACCTTAACCACTAAAAAAAATTGCCATTGTATCCATCTACACCCCCCAGGAGACAACATCCCTATCCTTGAAAACTTTATCTCTTGGCTCACTGTAAACATTCCTTACGAAACCATTATACTTGGCAACGTAAATATAAATTGGACCACTCTTTGTTCATCATCTCCTACTCATAGTCTCAATCTGTACACCTTCCACCAACTAATATCTTCCCTTACCAGGTCCAACAGAAGCTCTACTTCAGGATCTATGATAGATTGGATCCTTACTTATGACCCTTGTCTCTACCATAACCCCGGCATTGCCCCTAACTCTTTAAGTCACCATTCCCCTATTTATATCCAGAGATACTCCCAACACCCTCCCAAAGAGCACCTTTACAGATAATGTTATGATCTGACTCACTTCAATCCAGACAATTTTATCTCCACTTTGTCCAACATAAACTGGTCCTTCCTTAAAAATCTCCCCCTTAATGATGCTGTAACGTCTTTCAATACTCTGTTTTTAGATGTACTAATGTCTATGGCACCTTCCAGGAAAATCAAGATAAAATCAAAATGTGCTCCCTGGTTAACTAAGCAAACACACTATCATGCATCAGAGGGATGCTGCCTGGAAAACTTGGGCCAGAAATAAAATTCCTCCCTTACTCCAAAGCTACAAGGAATTTAGAAACAGGTATAAAAAACTAGTCATTAGATACAAAAAAAAAATGTTCTTAGCCTCCAACCAAAGTAGCCCACATAACACTAAAAACTTTTGGTCTACCATAAATAAAATCCTCCACCCTGGTAATCCTCCTACCCCCAACCCTACTTTATTAAAAGAATCCAAAAACTAACTCCAAATAGCTCTACTGTCTCCTATCTACCTTTACATCCCAGTCCTCCTTCCTCCAGTACATTCTCCCTATAACCAGTTCGCATTGCCTTCATCAAATCCCAACTAAATAAACTTAAGCCCTGCTCTCACTCTGTTGACAATCTACCTTCCCACTTTCTTAAAATTGCTGCCAATGCTATAGTTTACCCTGTCTCTCTCCTTATTAATCATTCTGTTACTGAATCTCTTGTCCCAGATGTATGGAAAACCTTCTATACAATCCCTCTTCACAAAGGAAGAAACTTCACTATCGTCCCATTGCTATATTATCCCACCTTTCCAAAATTCTAGAAAAAAAGTGTGCCCACACTCAGCTACTTAAACACCTGCTAGATAATAACCTTCTTACTCCCACTCAACACCGCTTCAGACCCCACCACAGTACATCAACAGCTCTACTCTCATTCACCCAAACAGTAGCAGAAGCCCATAACAACCTACTAGTTTCCTGCTTATTCCTCAACCTCTCCAAAGCATTTGATACTGTCTCTCACTCTAAACTGATAACTAAACTCTCTGACCTTCATCTCTCCACCTCCTCTTTAAGCTGGTTTTCCAGCTACTTATCTAATAGAAAATAATCTATACGCTACAAAACTGTCACCTCCCCATTTCTTCCCATTAACACTGGTGTCCCCAAGGCTCTATATTGGGTCCTCTCCTGTTCAATATTTTTACTAACAGTTTATCCTCTGCTACCAACCTCTCCGCACTCTTACAATATGCAGACAACTCAGCCCTTATTACCACTGCCCACTGCATCCCAGAACTCCTTGCTTTTACCCAAGACACTTTTACATCCATTGAAACCTGGCTCACTGATAATCAACAAATTCTTAATTCAAAAAATAAAATAAATTTCTACTTTTCCTTCCTAAAACACTGGCAACACACAAATTCACTTTCTTTATTACCTCCCTCAACAATACCACTATCAGACCAGAACCCCATACTAAATTACTTGGTGTTATAATTGACGAGGAATTAAATTCGACATACATATCCATCATCACATTAAAAAAAAAAACACCAGAAACTTGGTCTCCTGTACCATAACCACAAACTGCTTTCACCCTCCACCAAACTCACCCTGGCCCTGTCTCTCTTATTACCCTTTGTCTTTTGTATGCAGCTCCAGTTTTTACTAGCCTTCAGTCTTTACTGTTCTCTAAACTAGAGCAAACAAACAATAAAATACCTAGATTTGCCTCTAATCTGCCCTACAAATCCCACCACTTCCTCACCCTTAAATCATTGCAACGGCCTGAATTCCCTAAACAATTGTTTCTTTCTTAACTGCATATCACACACTCAGTTCTTTATAATCCCACTTTCTGTCCCTCCATCCCTAATATTGCAGCTCTATATAACCCCCGACATCAACTTTGTACATTTGACAAACATCATCTTGACATTTACAAACTGTCAAAAAATATTGGTAAGTCCCTATAAAAATACTCTGTGGCTCACACCTGGAACTCCCTTCCACTTAAAATAAGTATCCCCCATAAGTTCCATTTCAAACTACAACTCAAACACTACCTTAAGACCTGGTCCTGCCCTTGCCAAGCTCCGACCCGATCTCTAACGGATTTCTTCCTAAATTCTAAATTTGATTACTTTAAGTTTTTCTCTCTTTTTATCCGCCTTTCTTTCTTGCTCTTCTAACACTCCAATTTACAGTATATCTACAATCAAGTTCTTGTAAATATTCCTACTCAGGGACTATCCTGCCGCTATTGTATTGGATTTTTTGAAACTTGTATATAAATATATTGTCTTTGTTGATTTCATTTTATGTAAATGTTTCTTGTTAATATTAGTATTGTAATTTTTAGCCTTTGTATTAATTACAGGGTTTTTTTTGGCATGCCTGTAATTGTAGCTTTTCTCCTCAGGCCTCCACTGAAAATGGGCCTTTGGCTCATTTGGACCAACCCAGTTAACAAATGACAATAAATAAATAAAATAACAAGAGGAATGCAAGACAAGTTAACACTGGACCGGAGTTCCACATAAACTAGTTATCAAGCAGGAAAAGTGTACGCAAGTTTCCACACAGAGCTGACCTGACACCACCGCACCAGAGAAAATCTCTAGTTGACAAACTGCTGTAATGAAAACATATCGGCAAATGAATTTACTTACACTAGATTCAGCCACTTGCCACATCTTTGGGTCAGGGCATCCAAGTGCTGCGGACCACATCTCTCCTTTGTAAAAACTTCCTGATTTTTGCCCCATATTTTAGTCTGTTCCAAATCGCAACTGCAATGAACTGTCTGGCAGGAATAAGTGAATCTAGTGCACAGTACAATGTGCTTAACCCAAAATCTAGCTACATTATCTGATCAAAATTCTTCCAATGTCTTCTGGACAATGCGTTAACTGCAGACAATATTTAAAAAAAACTACACCACCACAAACATTACCTTACCCGCACAGCCTGTTAATTGATTCATGGCAATAGGGAATGGATGGAATGCATACATTACATATGCATTTTTTTTTTTTTTTTTTTTACTTAGTTACCTGAAGCTGGAGATTGAGCCACTGGGGAAAGTAATTTTTTTCATCCCAGGAGTGCATGCAGATGCTGGGCAGACCAGACTCTGCTGTACTGGGTCTTGAGCTTGGCAGAAGTTAGAAGTTACTTCAGTTAAACTGTGTAAACAGCTTTGCCGCTCACTACTGCCTGCTGTGTTACCCTGCCCCTGCTATTCCAAATATTGAAATCAAATAGGTCATCCAGGTGATAAAATAATCACAGTCTAAGGTGACTCCTATCTATCTGGTATTACACACTACAGCTCACAGTACTTATTGCATGCACCACAGGTTATGTATGTTGTATATGGTGATGCAGGCACAGTACTTGTGGAGTACACAAAGTGGCCTTGTGTTAGACAACATGCGTGGCCTGCACAGTGATACTGCTTGGTACTGTTATTGTATCTAGTGTCCTAGTGGTGGGATACCTGGTAATATCCCTGCTATGTGTGTACACTTCCCTGTCTGGCTGTTTGCAGTTTGACAGGCAGACATGTGGCCAGAGACAACATGGCCTGTCCAAGGTATGCATTGCACCCATTTTACACTACACCACCTGCGTACCTGTGTCTTTCTACAGGGTGATAGTTCGCAGGCACAAGGGTCTATGAGTGAGTGGATTATGTACTTCTGTGGCTTTGGTCTGATTCCATCAGACAACTGGTGTGATGTGTAAGTTCAGAGAATCCCAGCATTCTGGGGTATGTGGGGACATTCATACATACAAATCCATATATAAATGTGTATAACAGGGATCCCTCTTTAAATGTTGTGTATGTACATTATATAAATGTGTTAAGTAACTATATGTGGGGAGTCTATGTATCATTGTACTTTATATAGCTATATGTACAGCTATGTGTGCCACATACTGATAGAGACGCTAATCAAGTATGAAGGCTGCCAGCACAGCTAGCTAGAATTTTGTAAATAATCCTGTGCCATTTGTAAATATTAATATGATCCATAGACTTGTTTTACAAATGTAAGTAAAGTGTATATTATGTGCTGAGCTTCAAAAATGTAATCACAGTGTACCCTACTGGAAAAGAGCAAAACTCAAAGTAAATAAGTTGAAGTGTTTATGATGGTGGTTATCTCAGCTAGGAGACAATGTCTGCAGCTAGAAATTGTTTTTATTGTCTGGAAACAAAAATAATTACAGGTTTCCAAGGTAAATTGTTTCAGTTTTACAACTTCCAGTTCTAGGCAAAACTTCTGAGAGAAGTATTTTTGACACAGAGGTATTAAATTTTAAGTTCCTGTTAGCCTGGGAACAAAAGACAGAAGTGACAAGAATGATGTAATCTGAGATAACCTAGCAGAAATGTTTCACAGTAATTTAAGAACTATCTCAGAGAGTGAGTCTGTGCATTTTGCATCTTGTCTTTGGACCTGAAACATCCATCGTCAGCACTTCTCATCTGCATTTTCTTTGTTCTGTAAGTAACACTTAGATTACAGTGATTTCTCTTAGAGATAGACAAGAACTTTGTAAGATTACTTCAGACATTTTCTGTACTTATGCAAGACTGTCCTGCAATGTTGTTTTAAAGTATTTCCTGTGATTCTGAACTCTGTTGTCACTGTATTGGGTTACTGAGTATTGTCTTGTTCTTTTATTATTTATTATTAAATATATTTAAACCTTTTAATTGTGTCTGGTTTGTTTAGAGATATTTAAGCTGTTAGGGTACTTGCATATGTATTTGGTGACACTGTACAGGCCACTCTTAAATAGCCTTGCTCTTGGTCACACTTACCATTTGGATAATAGTAACATTACACAGTAGAATTGGTCACCCTTTGGGAAGGGCCTTATAGTAGCTGGTGAGTAAGTGTGGTTGGTGGCAGTGATTACTACCTTATAGTCTCTGCAGAAGGGGCATAACTAGTAAACCTGTGCCAGCCTTCCACAGGAGTGTCTATTTGCATATAAATCAGATCTCAAAGTGTGTGTGTGTGTGTCAGCTACTTGGGCAGGGACATGAAGCACTAATTGGACAGAGTGGGTGCTGGAGGTTTTGGCTTGACCACTCAGCTGAGATCTTAACCCTATAGCTGTGCCAGTGGGGAGTCTTATTGGTGATCTGGAGAGAGAGGGAGAAACCAGCCCCAGACTGACTGTGACCTCTGTGTGCTCTTAAGGGAAATTGTACTTTACTGTGTGTGTACTTGTCATCCTCCCAATGTGCAAGTCCCTCACTGGTGTTAGTGGTGGTTAAGCAGCATAGAATGGTGGTCTGCAGGATGATGATGGTGATCAAGAAGCGGAGGAGGAGTGTGAAATCAATGCCAAGGATTAAATGATGGAAGTTACAAAAGGGTGATTGTGAGGTGGAGTTCAGGGAAGAGTTAAGACAGGCACTGGGAGGCAATGAAGAGTTACCGAATTGCTGGGTAACTACAGCAAAGCTATTAAGGGAGACTGCTAGGAAGGTGCTTAGTGTGACATCTGGACAGAGGAAGGAGGACAAGGAGACATGGTGGTGGAATAAGGAAGTACAGGAGAGTATATACAGAGGAAGAGGCTGGCGAAGAAGAAGTGGGATTGTCAAAGAGATGAAGAAAGTAGACATGAGTATAAGGAGATGAGGCGCATGGCAAAGACAGAGGTGGCGACGGCTAAGGATAAGGCATATAGAGAGTTGTATGAGAGATTGGACACTAAAGAGGGAGAAAAGGACCTGTACTGATTGGCTAGACAGAGGGACAGAGCTGGGAAAGATGTGCAGCAGGTAAGGGTGATAAAGGACAGAGAGGGAAACGTACTCACAAGTGAGGAGAGTGTGTTGAGTAGATGGAAAGTGTGCTTTGAAGGGCTGATGAATGAAGAGAATAAGAGAGAGAGAGAAGACTGGATGATGTGGGGATAGTGAATCAGGAAGTGAAGCAGATTAGCAAGGAGGAAGTAAGGACAGCTATGAAGAGGATGAAGAATGGAAAGGCTGTTGGCCCAGATGACATACCATACCAGTGGAAGCATGGAGTTGCTTAGGAGAAATGGCAGTGGAAATTTTTAACCAGATTATTTAATAACATTTTGGAAAGTGAGAGGATGCCTGAGGAGTGGTGAAAAAGTGTTTTGGTATCTATCTTTAAGAATAAGGGTGATGTGCAGAGCTGCAGTAACTACAGAGGGATAAAATTGATCAGTCACAGCTTGAAGTTATGGGAAAGAGTAGTGGAAGCTAGGTTAAGAAGGGAGGTGATGATTAGTGATCAGCAGCATGGTTTCATGCCAGGAAAGAGCACTACAGATGCAATATTTGCACTGAGAGTGTTGTTGGAGAAATACAGAGAAGGTCAGAAGGAGTTGCGTTGTGTCTTTGTGGACTTAGAGAAAGCATATGACAGGGTGCCTAGAGAGGAGCTGTGGCGTTGTATGAGGAAGTCGGGAGTGGCAGAGAAGTATGTAAGAGTGGTACAGGATATGTACAAGGGTAGTGTGACATTGGTGAGGACTGCGGTGTGAGTGACAGATACGTTTAAGGTGGAGGTGGGTTTACATCAAGGATCAGCTCTGAGCCCTTTCTTATTTGCAGTGGTGATGGACAGGTTGACAGATGAGATTAGACAGGAGGCCCCGTGGACTATGATGTTTGAAGATGACATTGTGATATGTAGTGAGAGTAGGGACCAGGTTGAGGAGACCCTGGAGAGGTGGAGATATGCTTTAGAGAGGAGAGGAATGCAGGTCAGCAGGGCTAAAACAGAATATATGTGTGTAAATGAGAGGGAGGGTTGAGGAATGGTGAGGATGCAGGGAGTAGAGTTGGTAAAGGTGGATGAGTTTAAGTACTTGGGATCAACAGTTCAGAGTAATGGTGAGTGTGGAAGAGAGGTGAAGAAGAGAGTACAGGCAGGGTGGAATGGGTGGAGAAGAGTGTCAGGAGAGATTTGTGACAGATGGGTACCAATAAGAGTGAAAGGGAAGGTCTACAAGAGGGTAGTGAGACCAGCTATGTTATATGGGTTGGAGACGGTAGCATTGTCAAAAAGGCAGGAGTCAGAGCTGGATGTGGCAGAGTTAAAGATATTAAGATTTGCACTGGGTGTGACTAGGATGGACAGGATTAGGAATCAGTATATTAGAGGGTCAGCTCAGGTTGGACAGATTGGAGACAAAGCAAGAGAGGCAAGATTGCGTTGGTTTGGACATGTGCTGTGGAGGGATGCTGGGTATATTGGGAAAAGGATGCTAAGGATGGAGCTGCCAGGTAAGAGGAAAAGAGGAAGGCCTAAGATGAGGTTTATGGATGTAGTGAGAGAGGACATGCAGGCGGTTGGTGTGAAAGAGCATGATGCAGAGGACAGGAAGAAATGGAAACAGATGATCCACTGTGGCGACCCCTAACGGGAACAGCCGAAAGAAGATGATGATGATGTTACATACTCACAAATACTGTTTTTTTTACAATTTTTTATATTTTTTTCCATAATGGTATGTTTGTGCACTGAGGCACGCCACGCAAACATACCCAGGGTATTAAAAAAATAAAATTATTTTACATCATTTTCCATACCGTTTTGGACACATACAAGTTAGTTTTGCAGATATATGTGTCCTCTGTGCTGTTTCTGCCACTGTAAATACACTTCTACAGCCTCTGGTGTCATTTTTACATCCTGTACACAGACTTTTTCCATGTAAATTATGGGCACCAACACGGGGTCTGCATGACTGTCTATCTGCTTGCTGGATCGCTCTACATGCCTCATTTGCATGCATTTCACCTGCTTATGAGGTGATTTGCATGCTGCGGATACTTCCGTGTTCGCACACTCGTGCACACCCCTCAGCTCCATTTACTGGATCGCACATCTGCTTACTTCCATGTAAGCACCGTGCCACTATGCCTACACAGCAAATAAGTCCATGTAGGCTTTATTGAATTCCCCCCAAAGTGTGTCTGTGTGTATTATTTTTTTTAAAGAAAAGAAAAAATGTAAAGACTAAATATCTGACAGAAACTGATGAAATATGTGAAAATAAGCAGTTGAAAACTGAGTACTTATCTGAGTGCCTGTTGATTGCATCTTTCAGATCAGCTAAGAAATTCTTGGCTATGGTTCAGGAAATATGAATTACTGGCAGTTTAAGGATCTCATGGTCTGAGTGCTAGCCAGCTGTTGAATCAGATCCACAAGACCAATATATCCATAAGTCAAATCAGAGAGATGGGATGAACTAGGATACTGTCTTCCTTGTTAAGAAGTTTATTATGAAGTGGGGCTGTTGCTATGTTTTTTTTTATGTTGGATCGGTTTCTTTTTCATATATTGCTGCCCTCTTGACTGATTTCTTTAAAAAAGTTCAGATGTCTGAGGTTGCATTTCAGACCTGTGGAATGAAAACTATATTTTCCATAATCTTGTCATTTTCTTGCAGTTGTTTTAATTTTTTTTTCTGAGACAGGGACAAATGAGAAAGGGTTATCCAGAGAGGCACCTATCATCTGAGCCCTAACATCTTCTGGGAAAAATTAAGTCTTTAACCAAACAAATCTATGTAATAGTATGTCTGACACTACTGGTGTAAACCTAGTACCCACAGAGATATAAACACACTAGATAATAATGCAACCTAACAATATCTGCAGTCTGAGCCAGATTTATAGGTTTTCCTTACAGGAAGCAACCTAAAGCACTGGTACAGCATTGCATAAGTCTAGCAGTTAATGATTTTGACTGCTAAAGTAGCCACATCATACATTTTCTTCCCAAAGCTGCCCAAGGATCTACTCTCCAACATTAGGAAGAATACTCAGGAATAGCTGTTTTGTTAGACCCCTTAATATTAGAAATCTATAACATCAAGGACAACCACAGAGGTTTTGCACAGAAATTTATATTAAATATTTTGCATTTCTTTGGAGGAGATGGCTGAGACTCAGGTTCAAGAGAAAGCTCAAAGAAAATATCCTGCAAGTAATCAGCAGTAAGGAGGACTGGGAGCTTTTTAGCACTTCTAATATAGACAGAGGATAAGAGCTGTGAAGGCCACTTAAATGCTTTTTATAAGGTTTGTCAGTCTTGTGTGATCTCTTTCACACCAGGGTTCATATTAACTATTATGTGACTTTTTGGGTATTACCTATCAAAAAAATTAACAATACAGCAGATACACTCTAATTTCTGAGTGCCACTTCACAATTCCCAGTAATGCTTTTTGATCCTTTGATGTTGGCTCTTCCTATAATTGTGAAGCAGGATTCACCAAGTGTTAGACTGTTCACCCACTAATAGGCAACGTGAGCTGGGTTTAGACCATCATGAGACAGGTTAGTTTTACCCTACTGATGATGTGTTGTTGCGACAGTAATCCTGCTCAGTATGAGAGGAACTGCAAGTTCAGACATTTGGTGTATGTGCTTCCTGACCATCTGTGGGATTATGACTGAAAACCTCTAAGTTAGAATCCTGCCTAAACATAATGATAGCATAGCACCATGGATCTCCGCTTGGCCAGGGATAGCTGGCTGCAAGGCCGGCAATGAGCACCACTCATCACTGGGTCGGAGCGTGGACAAAAGGGGGTCACCACTCTCCAGAAGTGCACTGCACATTCATGGGGAACCAGGTGCTTTTTACTCACTTCCAGAGGAAAGAGATCTGTATTGTATCTTGCTGGATCTGGTTCTTTCAAATAACTATCCTGTCTTTAACTAAGTACTACAGGCAGATCAAAAGGGATAGCCATGGGGACTGCATTGGCATCCAGCTTGGTCAGTATAACCCTGGTCAAACGGGAGAAGCACTGCAGGTACAACACAGAATTCTTTTGCAAAATAGACTGCTACACCCAGATCACTGATATTTTCTTCAGTTGGAATGACTCCTTAACAAACCTCAATAGGTTCTAACTCAACATAAACCACTCCACTGACCTTCTATAGTTCACCTGCCACACTAGCCAGGAAAGGATAGACTTTCTGGACTTAAACTGCTTACAAAAAGGAAGACTATGTGGGCTTTGATTATGACTTGTTCAGGAAACCTACCAGGGTGAACTTCCTCCTCCATGCTACCAGCATGCACCCATACACCACCAAGAGGAATGCATTTAAATCTGAAGCCATCAGGGTGGCCAAAGTTACAAGTCAGGAGGAGAAATGCATGGCCAACTATAGTGCTTTACAGCAGATTTCACTCAGGAAGCTATGACCGCAGGACCATGTCACAAATTCTATGGAGAATCAGAGAAATCAAAAGGAGAAATAATAACTCTACATGAACCTTTAAGACATGAACTAGACGGACTAGGAATCACCTTCCCAGATCTAGGGGCAGGAAAATTCAACAGAAGTATGACCCTGATATTCTCCAAGGATGTAGGGGAGATTAAAAAGTAAAAATTAAGAAGTAATGGGGGATAAATGGAGCATCATTAAAGAAAACAGTTCCCTCAGCAGGATTCTCAATTTTGTGTCCTCCTTTATCTATAAAAATGGTATTTGCATAAGAGACTGGCTGGAAAGCACCACCAAGAAGGAAGACAGACTAGCTAACAGGACCTTCAGATGTGGCCCTGCTGATTGTAAATCTTTCCCTTTCATAAGTGGCAAAAATGTCTTTACTTGCCTTAGCTACAGACATAACAGTAATAGTGAAAAGGTAGTCTACTTCTCCATGTGCAAAGCCTTTTACCTTAGAAAAAAACAAAAAAAAAAAGAATTACCCACTATACTTCTTACATTAGGAAGAGAGACCCGGAAAACCCACTTGCAAGACACTGGTTTGAGAACCCAGGCTGTCTAATCGGCTTAGTAGTTTCTTTGTGTCTTATTTTGATATTTCTCTTTGTTTTGTTTTGATACCACTTTGAAATAAAATGTGGGCCTGATGGCTGCAGGGAAGTATAACTGAAGTGGAGTTATAGATTACTCTGCTTGAAAAACATTGTGGAAAATATTACATATTTTGTAAATGTATTTAAAAATACAACAATGGATTTAGAAACAGTTTGTGTGACCCCATGCAATTGTATGGCAGAAGTAAAAAAAAAAAAAAAAACAGCAAAATAAAATTTCTAAGCCTGCCCCATGGTGCAGAGGGATGAAGCCATGAATGCAAGCCAAATGACCTGTGTTTGATTAGTGGCTTGGGTGATGCAGAGGATAGGTTGGGAATGACAGGAGTGAAGGTCATTGCCAGCTTGTCCATCCTGGAAGGTGGCTCTGGTTCAATATTTGGGTGGCACAGAGGAAGCACTGCGTACTGAATCCATAGAGAATGGGCCCGCTCAGCACATGCATGTCTTCCCTACCTTAGTGTAATACAGCATGTGCTCAGTGGGCCCATTCTCTATTGCCCCGCTCAGCACATACTATATTACACTAAGGTAGGGAAGACATGCATGTTTATTATAGTAGTAGAGGTCAAGACAACTGCCACAGGTGTTAGTCGGTTAGGAGAGGAGCTCACCAAGTCGGGGAGATTGCCCTGCTCCTTATCACCTAATACTTAACTCTCTGGAGGAATGACTACATCCTTGAGTCATGGATCAAATAGTCTGCAGGGCTCTTACCCAGGATGAAAGATGCCTGGCTCCTGCCCCAAGAGAGAGAGATGAATGAATCAGTAAGGCTAAGAAATACAAAGCAGTGGACAAGAACCAAGGAATGGGGGCTGGATAGCATGCCTCTGTCTAAAGATATAAATGTTTGTTTATTTTCCCACTTACAAATATGAGCAATAATTTCATATCTATATTAATATAAGGACAATGGTGGCCAGGTACAATTGCAGACCCTGGTACTTGAGGAGCCAGGGAGGGACAGGAGTAGAAGGTGTTGATCCATTCACCTTTCCCAGTGGCAGATGTGGGTTGCAAGTGATTGAGTTGTATATTGGGAAGTGAGATTTTCCTGGGTGAGACCGGGAAAACCATGTCCCATATTTCAGAGCTGAGGATGGGGCTGCCTGTTCTAGTGTCTTTAGCTGAAGTGATAGATGACTAACATAGTCAGCCTATTGCACATTCCCTTTCCCTGCTTATCTGATCATGGTGGGGGAGGTACAGCTGTAAGCTGGCTGTCTTATTAATGGTCCCTCTCAGCTGACTATCCAACTTGGTAATCAGGGAACAAGTTGGACAATAGGCTGGGAGGGGGGCTGATGATCGGCAAGTAATGAAGGCAAGGAGTGTGTAAAAAAATAAATACAAGGAACATGGCCTGACTGTCATGCTAGTCAGTGATGCCAATGTGAAGGCCCTAAGGACTGTAACCAAGAGCAATGCAAGTATAATGTAATGTGGCAGATTTAGGATGGCTATGACATTTTTATGTGTGGTACAACATGAAATATATTTTTGATGCATCATCTAATGTACCAGTTTAAGAATCCTAAAAAAAAAAAAAAAAAAAAAAAAAAAAAAAATCACAAAACATATAAAAGAGAAATCTAACTCAATACCGGGGTGTTGGGACACTGCATGCATCCTCATATAAACAGTGGAGTGATCTGTCAGACTTAATGATTCGTTAGTCTGTGCTTACTAATAAAGGAACTGCAAATTCAACATATCCTGAATTGTTTTTTTTACTTGATTTACTAAGTTTAAGAGATTTATTAGAGTATACAGCTTTGTATTTTATTATTTTTTAAGTTTTAATTTAATAACAGTTATGAATGGGCATACCTTCATTGAAGGTTGTGCATCAGGCCTGGCAAGCCGGTACGTAAAAATCAACTGCCAATCATTAGCAGACCGGAGTTCCGCTGTGGCGACCCCTAACCAGGAAAATCCGAAAGACACAAACAAACAAACCAGTACTAGGTTCATATTTTTTCAAATCTGGGGAGTATTTTTGTACAGTTATTCCACTGAGAACACCTGGTTGAAAGTTTCTTACAGTGTTTGAAAAACATAATTAGGTTACTAGTCATGAATGGACAACTGGCTGACTCTAAAAGTATTAATATTAATAGAAGGGCTAGTGCAGGTTGTTAGAGAACACAGACTACCAAAATTATGTGCGAATAATGATGAATTAGGTTACCCCAACACACGTTTTGCAGCCAGAATGTTCAGATATGTTTTCAGCACCACCAAAAATAATGTTAATGATAGGAGTATTTAGAGTCAGGTACAATATTCCAGAGTTTTAGTCTCTTAAATTAAATAAGTTCATACTTCTGGAAATATGGGATGCTCAACATAACCCGCATATTATAGCCATCTCAGAAAAACAGTTAACACATGAATCATTCCTCTCCCCCTTCTTAGGCCTAAAATACCAAGCATTTCAAAGTCAAAGGGTAGCTTTACATACAAGTGGAGATTATTATTCCTGGCGAGTAGTTATTTCCACAACCTTAGTGGAAATGCATCCTCCTGAAGACCCAAGCTATTTAATTTATTAATGTTTAGCAGATCAATATCTAAAAATAATACTGTAGTGATTTAGAGGTCAGATGTCTCAAATTTACCACTGATCCATTCATTTACAAGCACAATTGTTTTATGGTGCTAGGACACTAAAGCAGGGCCTGGTAACCTATTTACTAGGTTACCTCTGACTCCATTAGTTACATTATAAACCAGACAACATTAGATCAGGAAAGCACTCCCTGATTAACTGCTATTTAATAAGAAGTTATGTACCTACCATAACGTTCCATGTTAGTTGTCTTCTTCTCGCCTTCTTTCTTGCTGGTTGGGTTCGGAGCCAATCTTCGGCTCCGACTCGGCCATTTTCTAAAGCTAGAGAGCTATTTACTGGCTCGAGGCCTCCCTATATCCCACAATGCCTGGCGCTAGATCCCCAGATCTCGTTTGGAAGAACTAACATCATAACAATACAAAAGGACAACTGTCCAAATAGCAAAAACTTCAGCTATAGGGCTAAAGAAAGGTAGAGGACATAAATCGGGTAAGACTCAGCCAGTGACAAGACTCGTAGGAGGACTCTTCTCGGTCTATCTAGGCTAGGGGGATGGAGGGTGGGACGCAAGAAAGGCGGCGAGAAGAAGACAACTAACATGGAACATTATGGTAGTTACATAACTTCTTAATGTTAAGTTGTCTCTCTCGCCTTCATTCTTGCTGGTTGGGACAGCGTCCCTAGCACCTCAGTCCTGGGTGGCTCATCGGAACAGACTCTTGGGCACAGTGGAACCAAAATCAGCTCTACTCCTAGAGGCCACATCCAATTTATAATGTGAAATGAAGGTATGAGGGGTGGCTCACATGGCCGCCGCACAAATGGCTTCCATTAGTAGTCTTGCTTGAAAGGCTACCGACGTAGCTAAAGCCCTAGTACAGTGGCCTTTACGTTTAGCAGGGAGTTCTTTATTCCTCAACTGATAAATAAGGGTAATAATAGAGGACAACCACCTGGATAAGGTTACTTTAGACACTGGTCGACCCTGCTTGCCCTTCGCATAGGACAGGAAGAGTTGGTCTGATTTCCTTATTTGCTCAGTCCAATGCAAATAGAAACGTAATTGCCTATGAACGTCCAACTGGTGTAATTTGTGTTCAGCTTTGTTGGAATAATTTGGAAAAAAGACTGGTAGATCAATGGATTGATTCAAATTATTTTCGTAGGGGACCTTAGGAAGGAACGATGGATTAGTCCTGAGTGAAACCCTATCCTTATGGAAATTTAGTTAAGGAGGACCAACACATAGGGCTTGAAGTTCAGAAACTCTCCTCGCTGAAGTAATGGTCACCAAAAAGAGTGTTTTCCAAGAAAGCAATTTCAAGGAACAGGAAGCTGCCGGTTCAAAAGGAGGCAGTATCAAAGAAGCTAGGATCAAATTCAAGTCCCACGGAGGCGGGGGATCTCTCACTGGAGGCCTAAGCAAGATCGTTCCTTTAAGAAAGGCTTTGCAAAGCTTATGGGACATGATGCTGGTTTCTGACAGGCCTGTATGGAAATTTGAGATTGCCGCTAATTGAACTCTAATGGTGGCAGAAGAGGAGCCCACTTGAAAATGTTCTGCTAAAAAGTCTAGAACGTTATGGACAGGGGCTGTAAAAGGATCTATATTTCTAGCCTCTGCCCAGAAAGTGAAACGTTTCCACTTATTAGCATAAGTCTTCCTGGTTGTAAGTTTGTGCAAAGAAAGGATAATCTCACGCACTGAATGGGAAATACTGGGAAGCCTGGCTAAGGTTGGAAGTGGAGCAACCAAGCAGTGAGGTTGAGAGACTGAAGAGATTGATGCAGCCTGCCTGACTGATGGATCAAGAGGTCCGGAACTGGGTCCAGATTCCAAAGCTGCTCTAGAAGGTGACAATACAGGAACGGGAACCAGATTTGTCGAGGCCAGTAGGGGGCAATGAGGATCATCCTGCACCCCAGCACGGTAGCTTTCTGAATTAGTTTGGGAATTAGGGGGAAAGGGTGGGAATGCATACAGAAGTCCCTGGCGCCAATTGTGAACTACAGCGTCTCCGGGGGAGTGTCCGGGAAGAGGGAAGAGAGTGAAGAAACTGTCCACTTGCTGTTGAGAGGAGTTGCGAAAAGGTCGCAGCAAGGCTGACCCCATTTGCGGAGGATTTTGTCCGCTACTGTCCGATTGAGAGACCACTCATGAGGCATGAGAATAGCTCTGCTTAGCCTGTCCACTATGACGTTGGACTTCCCAGGGATGTGCGTTGCTGTCAGAAACCGTTGAGAGGAGATCGCCCACTGCCATAGTCTGAGTGCTTCTCAACATAAGGGATAGGACTTGGTTCCACCCTGCTTGTTGATGTACCACACTACAGACATTGTCTGTCTTAATTGCAATGGTCCCAGTGGGTAGAGAGTTCTGAAGAGCTTGCAACGCTAAAAGCACCGCCCTCATCTCCAAGACATTTATGTGCAAGTGGTACTCGTGGGGTTGCCAGGTGTCCTGGACAGTCCTGCCCTGAAAATGCCCCCCCCCCCACCCGATCAGGGAGGCATCCGTGGTCACCGTGGCAACTGGAGGAGGAAGGACAAATGGTCTGCCCTGGGGTACTGATGGGGAGACCATCCACCAAGCCAAGTGGTCTTTGCATGACTGCATGATTATTATCTTGTGAGACATAGGAAGTTGTTGAAAGGACCATTGGGTAAAAAGCATCCACTGGAGAATCCTCATGTGAAAGTGAGCCAAGGGAACTAATATGATCGCTGCTGCCATGAGACCCAAGGTTTTTAGGACGAATCTGGCCTGAATCTTTCTGCATCCTAATAATACCTGTACGTGTCGGTGAATGTCTGCCACTCTGTCTATTGGAAGTCTTGCAGACAGATCTTTCGTATTTAATCTTGCGCCTATAAAGGTTAAAGACTGACAAGGCGACAATGCAGACTTTTCGAAATTTATTGAGATACCTAGGTTGGAGCATGTTTGGATGGTCTAATCCCTGGCTCTCAGCAATTGATGTCTGGTGGTAGCAGTAAGGAGCCAGTCGTCTAGATATGAAAACACTTGGAATCCTTGCCGTATCAGGTGAGCGGTAACCACTGCCATACATTTGGTGAACACCCTGGGGGATGTGGTGAGACCAAAGGGCAGGGCTCTGAACTGGTAATGACTGGCTCCCAGCCGGAAGCGGAGAAACCTTCTGGAATGCCTGCCCATTTTGATATGGTAGTACGCATCCTGAAGATCTATGGAGCACATCCAATTGTCCTGACCCAAAAAGGGTAGAATGGACTGAAGCGTGACCATCCGGAACTTCATTCTTTGAACAGACTTGTTTAGTCTGCTCAGATCCAAAATGGGTCTCCAGTCCCGTGTCTTTTTTGGTACCAAAAAGAACTTTGAGTAAATTCCGGATCCTTGCTGGTCTGCTGGGACTTGTTGGATGGCCCGTTTTTTTAGAAGTTTTGAAATTTCTTGTACTGCCTGTTCCCTTAGAC
Source organism: Protopterus annectens (assembly GCF_019279795.1). Lineage (NCBI taxonomy): Eukaryota > Metazoa > Chordata > Ceratodontiformes > Protopteridae > Protopterus > Protopterus annectens. The sequence goes on along the minus strand of NC_056739.1, from coordinate 1,266,533,607 downwards.
TGGGTGGAACATCTGGGATGGGCTTGTTTACTTTTACGGGGGGGGTGTGGACAAAAGGAATTTTGTAACCTCTGGATATGATAGACCGTACCCATCTGTCTCATGTGATGAGACGCCAGGCTTCTGGGTACAGTAACAATCTTCCCCCGACTGCCTCCAAAGGCAGACAGCCGGGCAGCCCCTCAGGGGTGCTGGGAGGGCTTGTCAGAGAAAGATTCTCTACTGCCCTGATTCTGCAGGCCCCCTCTGCCCCGCAGGAGGTGTCTATTGTTGTTTCCTCCTCTGCCTCTGGAGGGAAACTCACCACGTGCATCAGGCACGGCTCCCTGGGGTTTCTGGAACCACATCTTTCCACTCTTCTGACCTTTAGGGTATGGTCTAGAGGGAGTGGAAAAACGGACTCCCATGGCAGAGAGTCTTGCCTTCCTGCTCACACCTGGTAAGGGTATCTTTCACCTGTGGTCCAAACAGAGCCGAACCATCGAAAGGGGTATTGGTGAAAGATGCCTTGAAGGGATCAGCAAAGTTACATAACCGCATCCAGGCATGTCTTCTCAAGGCCACGCCTCTGCCTGCGGCCCTACTTGCCCGATCAGCCACATACGAAATGAGCCGCATGGAGGAGTTGACGATTGAATTAAGAGTCGCCAGCTGGGAGTTAATCTTGTCTTGAGCCCCCGCAGCTGATGGATCTTGAAGGGCATCTCCTAGCTCCTTGAGGAGATCCCTCTGGAGATGGGTGAAGTGGCACAAGTAATTCAGCGACCGCATGAAGAAGGTCACTGAAGAAAACATCCGCTTCCCGTATCTGTCCATCATCCTGGAATCTTTATTAGAGGGATGGACAGGTACAGAAATGTCAGCCAACTCCTTTTTCGTGGCTGCTGCTACCACCATGGCATCAATGGGGACACCCTGTCAAAAACTGTTTATCTTGAGGGGCCGTAATAAACTTAGTGGGCCTGTGGGGGTTGGTTCCAGTGTGTCCGGGGCTGACCATGCCTTCCGAGCCACTACTTCCATCAATGGATCGAAAGGCGGAGACACCCAGGAGGTGGAGGGGTGAGAACCAAATGCGTCCAGGAATACCGACTCATCCTCAGAAGGGTTAAGGGCAGTCCAGTTCCCCCTCTGCCTAAGGATCTCAAGAATGTCTAAGAAAGAGATGTCTTCCGAGGGGGATCTTGGGGACCCTTCCGAATCCCCAAAGTCAGTATCTGATGTGACAGACTCGGGGGAGTCAACATGTTTCCTCTTACATTTCCTCTTTCGAGGGGGCTCCTCTGAAATTTCAGGGGAGGCCTCGGAAGAGGAAGAAACACCCAGTGGGGTGACCTGGAGCATTTGATCCCCTCGCTTGGGGTCTGGAGGAGGGGCAGAGACCGAAGCAGGCACTCTGGGGGGAGGAGCCGAAGGGGTTGATCGAGGTGCAGACTCAGAAGTCAGCACGCTCCTCATGACCTCGAAGGCGCCCCTGTCCAGCAGAGAAGAGGGTCCCCACTCCGAAAAGACGGGAATCCTCCCCGGCACTGAAAGGGACGGCTCCGAGGCCGATGTAGGAGCCGAGCTTACCTGCGCCGAGCCTCCGAGAGGGAGAATGGGGTTGGACAAGGGTCCGATGCCACTCACCCCCTCTGAGCCGATGAGGGAGTCTCGGCACCCAGATCCCTCCAAGGACGGAACCATTGAAGAAATCGGAGCAGACGACGGAGCCAAAAGGGAAAGCATTGGTGCCGACGTTTCCAAGATCCGAGCCCCAACAAACTCCAGCTCCGAACTGACAGGAGGAGTTGGAGGAGGAACTACTTCAGAAACAGGAACAGCCACAACCTGATGAGGAGGGCTAGTTAACATTTTAGCCAGGGCCTGTGATTTGAGGAGTCTACTAACCACCCTCTCCAAGTCATGATCAGATAGCCTCGAGGACCGAGAAGAGTGGGATTGATAGCTCCGTTCAGATTGTAGTAAAGGCGATCCCGGAGCCGAGCGAATCGACTCTAGGGATGGAGACCTAGATCGCTTACGGCTCCCTGATGGTTCTGACACCAAGGTCGGAGCCGAGTGAGATTCAGATATTTCGGTTCTGGCTGGAACCGAAATGGAAGCAGACGCTCCACCTGGTAATGGCTCCATACTGGGAGCCGATGGCTTGGTGGGCTTAGAGGTTTTCGCTGGCTGAGGCTTCACCGGAGACCCCTCGGGTTTTAGTAACCCTCTAAGAATCAACTTGTTCCTACGCTCCTGCAGGACTCTCGGACTAAACGCATGACATACCGAGCAAGAGTCCTGCAGGTGTAGGGCGCCCAATACACTACTAAAAAAGCTTTAAATATATACTAAATTTTATCAACTAAGTATCACAAAAAAGTTAAATATGACGTGAGCCAGTAAAGCGCAACCTCATAGCTGAAGTGGCAAATGAGATCTGGGGATCTAGCGCTAGGCATTGTGGGATATAGGGAGGCCTTGAGCCAGTAAATAGCTCTCGAGCTTTAGAAAATGGCCAAGTCGGAGCCGAAGATCGGCTCCGAACCCAATCAGCAAGAATGAAGGTGAGAGAGACAACTTAACATCAAATATTCTACTAGGTTTACTACATGTCATGTAAAGGCAGCAGCTTTCAGTGAATACTCTAGTGTTTTACCTTCTCTGCCAAAAGAGTAAACAAACCCAGATGTTGCATTTATATGCTATTCATTTTTCATAGCTTCATAGCTTAGTACTAGGCTAACTGCCCTCATGGGCCATTTTAAGCCTAGCCAATTACCCCATGTGAGATTCAAACTCTGCACTTTGTGCTTCCAAGGTAAGCACCTTAACCATTACACCAATCTCCCATCCCATTTTTACAGTGACAACAAGGACACAATATTCCTAGCCAGGCGGTGTTGGACCGTATCAAAAGTGAGAAAGCACAGCTAGGTGGTGATTCACAGAGCCAGATGCTGCTATAAGGCAATGAGGCAAATAGCATGGAAAAAGAAGTAAGTAAGTGAACATACAATAACATGCAAATGAAGAAAGCCCATCCTAATGGGTACATAATTATACGCAAATGAGTCATTGAAAGTAGGTTGCAGTTTGTTCTCATTAGGTGTGAAGTCATGCAAGAAGATGCATTTTGGTATAAAAGCAAAAAGTACACCACGACTTGCATGCTTATATCTATCAAAAATGCTTGGAGGAGCAGCAGCAACTATCACATAGTAGGATCTGATAAATGTAAATATCACTAGTGGGCACTTGGGAGTGTAATGTGGTAGCAGGTGGTAAAGTGAAAATAGTACTAATATAGGATAACATTACATCATAAGATGAACCAGCAGCACCAGGACAGTTTTCTCATGGACTGATGCATTATATGGGTGTTGGCTGACCAGTAAGTACCACAAATTGGATCTTGTGGAATCTGTGTGTGGATTCCAAAATCAGTGGGTCCCAATATATGTGTATCATTTACCAGTCTAGCTTTATAGACCTTTCAGCAACAGATAATGGACACTTTCAGAATATCACAGACATTAGCCTATGGACTACCCAGGATGTTCCTTGATAAATTGCTACCACATGTGGATGATCGCATCTGTTTCCACCAGCACAGCAGGGGAGAAAGCCACCATCATGCATGATTTCTATGATATTACCAACTTGCCTGAAATGATGATGGACACACATTTCTTTTATTTATTTATTTAACATTTGTTTACCGGGAAAGTCCAACTGGGACAGAGCCCATTTTCAGCTGTGGCCCGGGGAGAAACACTCCAGACGCATGTCTTTGGCATGTGGGAGGAAACCCACACAAACGCAGGGAGGATATGCAGACTCCGCACAGAAGACACCCCAGCCAAGAATCCAACCAGAGAACCCCTTGCTGTGAGGCAACAAAGCTAACTGCTGCACCACTGCACCACCCTACAAATATGTGGAAATAAATGTCCCATCTAGTGTCCATGGACATCAACGGGAAAGGCTATCATTCCACCAGTTGCCGGGTAATGTGTAACTAATAATCAATGTAGCTGCATAACGGTTAAAGTCTTCACATCATAGACTCAAGGTACAGAGTTTGATTCTGACCTTTAGTTCTTGGATAGGCTTAAAATGGCCCTTTAGGTCAGTTATACTAGTATACACCTATGTACAGCTGCTTATTAACACCCTGGCAGTGCACAACAGTTTCATATATAACATACATATCATCTAAATCACTGCTTCCTGTATATAGACATACAACAAGGCCACCTAGAAGACAAGTGCAGGCAGACAGGTACACCAACATATTTACAGCCATATGCAGTATGTACACGTCTCTCTCCCCCTGTGTTCTTACTTGTTGTGGGTAATGCAGAGCACAAACTAGAGCACTGACTGATTTCACCAATATGGAACCCATGAAATATGGCTGAACTGTAAAACAACACAAGTGATGTGGGGGTATTGCAGTATGGCCCTGCCATAGCATGCAAGTTTTTTATATTATGCTGCATGGCACATAACATGAACACGGGGAAGTAAGCAACCCAGCCATCAAACCCAGGAACCTCTGCATCTGCCAAGGAAGTCCTATAACAGTCTGCAGGGAACATCCTCCAGCAGTAATGACAGCAATGGCAACAGATAACAACCAATGGTCATATATCCACAGACAGTGGTGTGCCTAGTTTATGGCAGCATAGGTAAAGCAGCAATGTCTAGTCCACCTCTGTAGGTTCTGACATATGCACAGTGGCACTGCAAATTCACACAGAACAAAATGATGCATGCTGTGGTATGTAAAGACTATGCCTGGTATCACACAGTTGAATCATTCTGCATATTTGATATTTCCTCTTACATTACACAGGAACCAGATGGTGTGAATTACAGACAGCATCATTATCAGAAGTGCCTAAGGACACACAGCTGTCGACACAACTTGGGAATGAGGGTTACTGGTCAATGGAGACAGGGATGTGAGCTATGGTGAGGGAGGGAAACACCGTCTTACATGAGTTGCTCCATGGATTGAATGGGGGCGACACTATGTGCTCATGGACTGAGACCACTGCAATCACCAGATGTACCATGACTAGAGACCCACTGGGAAACTTTTGTGGCAGTACAGGTGGAACATGACCTGTAGGGGATTCACTGATAAAACACTCCACCTTTGGCACTCTGTTACAGAGCTACCTCTTACAAGGGATGGAGGTATGAAATACCCCTTGTTCTACAGGTGCAGACTGCATGCTCTATGATGGCCTTTTTATGCACCCACCATAGACATGGACACACCATTAGCCGGTACATATGGATAGGGCATCAGTGGTGGCACCTGCCATCCTCTGCATGCAGGTAGACATGGTACCATGTCTCACCAAAACTCTCCCAAGTCTGATCATGGCATCTCTGTACTCCATTGCTTTCTGGAGACAGTGGCAAAACCAGGCAACATCCTCAGACAGTACTTACACCATGTCAATCATCTTGATACTGGCACAGTTAGCTATAGCTTGTGTCCAGATCATAGCCCTACAGATCTGTTGGTTGATCTCAAGAGTTGCCTACATATCTTCTACTGACTGGACCATTGGACAGCAAAAGGAATTATTGGCAAACTGCCATAGGATGAGTACACAATTGCCCACTACAGTGAGTTCATCTGCCAATGCAGGTTCAGAGAGAGTGGTGTTGGCATTTTCAGTAATAAGGGTGCCCTCCATTGATCTTGGCAGCAGTGGTGAACCCACATGTTCTGCATCTTGAAGAGCAGGAATGAGCAAGTTTATACTGTCACTCCAGATAATGGGCGTGGGTCAACCAAGAAGGGATACACAGTATCACTGTGTCCTGGGACTGTGACTCAGTCTGTGTGTTGCCATCCTCATTAGACCCCATGCAGATGCTGTCCTCAGCCTCTTGTCCTGGCCCAGGCTCTGCGGGTGTCACCACTGTAGTGGGATATCCTGTGAATACACGACAAAAAATAACAGAGCGATTGTGATTGCCCATGAAACATACAGGTTCATAGGTTTATACTAGGCTATCTGCCCTAAGGCATTTATAAGCCTAGCCCAAAGTTTTGTGGCTTACGCCACCCCTTATGTTAAAAAATACTGTGCCCATTAGTTTGTTGTGCCTCTGTCCAGCAGTGACACAGAGATGATTCCCGGGGTAAACCTACGATCTCCCATCCACCGGTCAAGATTTCTCTCGAACACAGCCAGCAAGGTGCTCTGCCTCACATGGACCGGGATTTTATTCCACAGCATAGGGAGTCTCTGGGTGACAAATCTATCCCTCCAGCATGTCCTATTTATATCCGTGCTAAGGTTTAAGTCGCTTGCTCTAGTGGGTCTGGTAGATTTGGATTTTTTGAGGTGGAGCATGTCCATTAATTCCGGGTTGGACATGGCCTTGTATGTCAGGCACAGGTCACCTCTGAGCAGGCGGTATGCGACTGAATAGAGCTGGAGTTTCTTCAGTCTGGCAGCATATGACAGATTTTGGAGTCCCTTTATCCTTTTGGTGAGGAACTTTTGGGGTCTCTCCAATTGCTGCAGGTGTCGGGTGAGATACATCCCGAATGGGGCATTGAACTCGATCATTGGTCTGATAAGTGAAGAGTACAGGGGAACAATGACCTCACTTGATCTGGATGTGAATCCCTTCATGATCAGGTGGGCAATGTAGAAGGTCTTTCTAACCACTTTAGCAACGTGAGTGTCAAAAGAAAGGCCACTGTCAACCTGGGTCCCCAGGTCCCCGATAACCTCTTCTGTGCTTAATGGATTGCCACCTATATGGTAGCTTGGGGTTACCTTGTTTTTCCCGAAGGGTATGACTATACATTTTTTGGCATTTAACTTCAGGCCATGGCTCTGGCACCAGTTATCAGTTTCCGTGAGACCCCTCTGAAGGATATCTGTGTCCGATGTACTTTCCACTATGGCGCCCAGTTTGCAGTCATCTGCAAACTTTGTCAGCCATAGTCCTCCTATGTTTGCCTGTACTTCTGAGAAGTAGATGCCGAACAACAGGGGGCCAAGGACTGAGCCCTGTGGGACACCACTTGTGACCGGCTTGGAGTCTGACATGGCGCCAGCAACTCTAACCCTGTGGGTTCTGTCCTTTAGCCAGTTTGCAACCCATCTTGTGACATATGGGTTTACATTTAAGCTGGTAAGTTTCTCTAGAATACCGGAGTGGGGTATTGTGTCGAAAGCTTTTGCAAGGTCAAGGTAGGCTGTATGGACTGCCTTTCCCTCAACAATGGCCTAGGTGACTGTTTCGAAGAAGTCGACCAAGTTCAAAAGGCATGATCTGCCCTTGACAAAGCCAAACTGCTTTCCAAAAAGCTTTGCAGACCAGGCTTGTTAAGCTTATGGGGCGGTAATTACCAGGGTCCGTAGAGGTACCGCCTTTGTGGAGTGGGACCACAGTTGCCGTACGCCACTCCTTGGGCACGTATCCTGTGATAAGGCTAAGATTAAACAGCTGCCTTATATGCGGGTTTAGTTCCTCGTTGAGTTCGTGTAGCACACAGCCGGGGACACCATCCGGTCCCATTGATGCTGTGTTTTTAGCTTTAGAGAGAGCAGCTTTCACCTGTGCATTTGAGATGTCTGGGAGGCTACACTCCGCTGGGATAGTTATCTCTCCTTTTGGGGGGGAGAGGGGGGTGAAGTTTGCACTGAACCTGTCTGCCAGTATGTTGGCAATGTCTGTAGGTTCAGTGATTTTTGTATCATTTTGGACTAATTCTGCGCATATCTGGGAGTTTCCACCCAGGTTTCTAACATAGCTGAAAAAGGCCTTATGATTGCCTTTTGAATCTATTGCAATTTTTCTCTCAAAGTTGGCCTTGGATGATTTTATGAGTGCTCGTATTTTTTTACTAATAATGATCAAGGGTGTCTTCTCTTTTATGGATTTTGCTCTATCATGTAACAGCTTTCTCCTCTTATTGTAAAGTTTGTTTATGGCTGGGGTCCACCAGAATGGACGTTTGCCCTTGGTGGAAAGAGTCTTGGTTTTATTAGGGATTGCCTGATCCATGCAGTCCTGGAGGTGTTCGTAGAAGGCATTTGTAAGGGCTTCCGCAGCTTGGGTTGTGGTTTCCACTGGCTTGGGGGCCTTGAAGGATACCACACCAGTCTTGAGTAGTGTGAAGTTTGCTTTAGTGAAGTTCTTCACTGTGGTTTTTTTTGTTTGGGGTGGGGGCGGGATGTGGATATCATGCTTAGTGGTGTGTATGCAAATAGTAGGTGGAAGCATGCAGATATGTGCTGGTAGTCCCCAGAGTCTGAACAAGTGATGCACCTATGAGCACATTTGCAGTGGTCACTGTGTACTCCCTTAGAGTCAGTCTGTGCAAAGCTATGTACAGCGTATGTGTTATGGCTACCAACCTCTGCTGGCCTCTCTGGGGGATAGCTGGTATATGAACACTCCCAGTACCAGTGTCCATTCCACCCATTATGATACTGTTGCCCTCATCATCTCCCTGCATGAGATTTGCAGTGGGAAGCATCTCCCCTCCAGCTGCAGACTTCAAAGCTTTTATGCTGTTTGTTTTCCATGAGGCCCACTGAATCATGTCATTACCATGCTTCTGATATTGCTGTGTTGTGGATTTCCTCCACCCACATCACTGATCTCAAGGACCACTGTGCCCCACACATGGTCCATTAGGAGTTACTTGGTATCCCTCTCCCCAACAGGCACCATCTGCCTGTAGCAGAATGTTGTCCTCAGCATGGTGAAGTTCTCTAACCTCTGTAATCTTCCCCTATGAAAGATATTCATACATCCAGGAATAGAGAAGACCATAGTTGTAAGGCCAGTGATGTCTGAGTATAGTGGCATAGCAGTAATTTGGCTTGGGTACACAACAAGAGAAGGCTGGACAGGCCTAGGAGGACAGTTGATGCCTCAGATATGTTATAGGTAGTGCAGTATCACAGTGGTAATCAAGATTAGCAGTGGTAGGAACGGAACCGTGCATGTATACAACTGAGGGAGACAACACACAGAGGTCCACATGGAGGTACAGGTGATGGGTGGCTTCACAGAGAGCATCAGTTGAGGCTCAAGAGTTCAAAGGTGACACAGTGTGTTGGGCTATGTGCTTCAAACTGCCCAAATACTGCTGCTTCTTCCCTGTCGCATGTTTTTGCAACTAACATGGTGGCTTGGTGATGACATTGATAAATAAGTACTAGTTTGTGCTGCATGTATGCCAATGAGACAAAAGTCTAATGTCTATTAATCAGTACATTTTACAGAAGCATATCAAAGATGTAAGGCATACACATGTTTCACTACAGCCACCAGCATGCCATTCATTTATCAGTGAACCAGCTAGCCAATGCAACAGGCCACCAGAGGTGGGTGTGGTCCACATCACTGGCCATCAAGATGCAGGCTATCCATTTATTGGGTCCCCAGTAACATCCCTGGGCCAGTCGTGAGAGGAAACACTACTAGTATCTCACCCTGCTCCCAGCCATATGCCTTTCCTCATTTTGTCTGTTTATGAGTACTTCACGTATTCCACTCCAAACGTATGCACAACTGCCCGTTTGTCTGTCCTGTTACGTGTGTTTGTATGCCTCTGATTCATAGCCTCACTTCCCCTCTTGTCCTTCATGCCTTCACCACTCACATTTCCCCTTCTCTCCCTCCCTCCCTCTCTCTCTGCACACACACACTCTCACACACAAATATATAAAATTGGGGATCTCCCCCACAAAACAATGTGCCCTACCTTTCCCAACCTGCTTTCTGTGTTCCTATTGTGGGGTTCCTCTACTTGCTAAACCCCTTTTCATACATTCCTGTACTCTCTCTTTCCACCACTTTCATGGAACCAATAAAATTTTAAGCTAGCTTGGCACCAGTTGGCTAGTCTTTTCCATCTGGGCAGCTTACAACAGCAGGCACTCCCTCGTGCTATATGATGTAGCTCTCATGTGCATTCTTGTGAGGCTTGAGGAAGGGAATATAACAATGCTACCTTACCAATGGTATGTCCATTGCGCTTCCCTAACAGCATTTTTCTCCTGTCTAGTATACCTCCTCACTGAAGAAGACCTTTCTGCCTACGTGTGCAATATCTCCTTGCTTGGTTATTCATGTCTCTTGTGTGAGTACATATCAGTGTATTATCACTGTGTGGTACAAGCTGTCTGCCACCCTGAAATGCATCTCTGTGAATACTGGACCATGTCTTTACTTACTAAACAAAGAAACATTGCCTGGCATCTTTTGACCTCCAAGGAACACTCTGATATTGCAGCAGAATATTTTCTCAAGGCCCCACTGCCATTACAGAGCAACTATTTTCTAACTACAACCAGAAGACAAAGGCTCATGCTGCTGTCCCATGGTCAGACTCAGACCTTATAAAATTACAGAAGGTTGAGTCAAGGCCTGAAGGATCTTTATAAAGGTCGAATCTAAAGTTCATCTACAATGGTGAACACTGATGCTAACTGGATCATCTATGTTATCACTCAGAAAAGTGGAGAGAGTTAGATTTAAGAAAACAAGGTCTAATTATATCAAACACAAACCATCCACTATTCAAAAATAAACCAGAAAAATCTTGGAGTTACAGATCCTGTCTGGAAGTGAGGAACTACAGATCAATGACAACCATCACTTAACTGGCAACTAAAACATTTGCAAAGTACTTATAAAATATATATAGACTTTGAAGTATATATGCTACTTGCACTGCTTTGAGGTAAGATCTGCAGCTATGAATTCAGTGTTTTATGCATAGATACAGCTAGCAACACTTTAATAAAAAAAGTTAAAAGAGATGTACTAAGTGGAAAATAACTGAAAGAACAAGAACAGGAATAAGTATTGAAGTGGAAGGTATAGTAAATAAAAAGGATAAGCTAGTCTGGCAGTTAGCACAGAGAATGTAGATAGAGAAGAGACTATGTGAATTGGTGGGGAAAAAAGAGTTTATACAAGCTCCATACTACATGTACTAACTACTAAACATATTAGTTTAACCAGCTGTAGTATCATCAGCAGGGGCAGGGTTTGATTCCCTCAGCCACCATTTTCCTAGAGTGCAATCCTGAGTAAATCACTAAGCCAGACAGTGTTAAGTAGTCCTCCGGAAAATGATACTCGAGTCCAGTGGTCCTACCCAATTAATAAAGAAAAAAATGTACAAAAAGATGAATAGCTACAGGACAAGGGAGATTTTAACACATTTATTTATTTATTATAATTTGTTTACTGGGAAAGTCTGGCTGGGCACATGAAAGTAACCCATTTACTTATTTATTTGTCTATCTATCATTTGTTTACTAGGAAAGTCTGACTGGGCACATGAAAGTAACCAATTTTCAGCAGAGGCACAGGGAGAAAAGCTCCATAGTAATGGTTGGTTACTTAATACAAGCAATGAGTGAATACATAAAAAATGACATCTATACAGTTGTTCATCAGTAACGAAAAGCAAAAAAGAAAAAAAATTTTATTTTGAAACAGTTTACAGACTAGTACTTCAAAAACAGTTAATGAAAGTAATGGTTTATAGTGTAATTATAGGTAGAAGTTAAATATTGGGATATAAACAGTTGATATTCGAATGGCGTTCCGAAAGACATGTGTGAATGGGCGTGCCTTTGTTGAAGGCTGGGCATCGAGCTGGCAACTCGGCACTGTGAAAATCTACTGCCAATCATTAGCGGACCGAAGCTCCGCTGTGGCGACCCCTAACCGGGAAAAGCCGAAAGACAACAACAACAACAAACAGTTGATATTATATGAAGTACTGCACACGGTGGATAATGTTTTGCAAATGCAGTGTCTGTACAGCCTGGTATACGGTTCAGTAGAAGCATACAGTTCCAAGATGTCTTTTCAGTGTAGTCAGTTGATGCAGGAGGATAGCTGTACTTATTTGCAGTTCAAGTGATAGAGTATAGTAACAGAAGAAAAGAAAGATTTTTGTGTAGACTGAGTAGATAATCATAAATTTAAGATGGCTCTTTTATGGGAGGGCTTAGAGAGAGTGAGATAGGGAGAGAAAGTGGAACGAAGACAAGAAACTATTTCTGTAGAGAAGAATTAGTGAGAAAACGAATAGGGGAGAACGAAGTTAAAGGTGAGTGAGGAGGGTGGAGAGTGGGGACAGAGTCTGTAAAGTTATCCTGGATAGAGCAGGAACAGTGCTAGTTATCTAGAAGACATTATTTAAGCTGGAATTTAAATATTCTGTTTGTGGATTCACTTGAGGGGTAGTGGCATGGAGTTCATTTTGGCAAGAAAGGAGTAAAGGGAGTTCCTCAGTGAATTATGTAACTTAGAAATGTGAAGAGCTTACTTGGTGGAACACAGTGGTCTGTTTGATGAGTAAGGCTGGGCAGTAATCAGGGTTACTGAGGAGTTTATCTGCCAGTCTTCCCTAGTTGGGTAAGGTTTAAGTAGTGTGGTAGTATAAGCGAGGAGAGTTCTTTAAGGGTCAAGCAGTGATGGGACTTGTAATGCAGATTAGTTGTAAATTTAGTTATTTGTTGTAGCACTGGTCTAATATAAGCTATAGTGTGGCCTGCAAATTAATCAGTAAGGGAGAAGCATACAGAAATTTAGGAAGTAACAGGATGGAGGATAGTTGTATCCTAGATGTAGAAGTGAAGTAAGGTAAGGTTTGATTCTGTACGGTGCTTCAAGTTTATGGTGAGTTTTTTCAATCCCTTCCCTTATGTGAACATCAAATTTTAGGTTTTCACCAATTACAACACCTAGCAATTTAGGTGTAGTTTTAACGATGTTATTGCAATTTGTGGCCTTAGTATGGAATGCTGCTTGGGATCGAATAGTATTAATTTTGATTTTTGTGGGTTAAGAAAGAGTTGAGACTTAAGACAGCCAGTTTCAGAGCATGTAAGAGATTCTTGTGTGCTCTGTTGTAGTTTATCTACATTAGCAGCAGAGCACAGAACAGTGGAATCATCATTTTACTGCACTGTGTTTGCTTGCTTACTGGCTTCATGCAACTCACTTATAAATATGTTGAAAAAAACAGGGTCAAGGTTGGAGCCTTGGAGAACTCCAACTCCATAGATACAGGTAGGAAAGATGAGAAAGAGTATCCATTTTACAGATTGGGATCTTCCTGTGAGACAGCTTTCAAACCATGAGAGATATGAGGTCTTAAATCCAAGAGCAGAAAGCTTGTGAATGAGTAGGGTATGGGAGACTGTCAAAAGCTTTTGAAAGGTCCAAGAAAACTGCAAATACTACATTTCTTTTATTTATGGGATGGTTTATGAAAATCATGAAGCAAAGTAAGCTAGTTGTTGTGCTGTGGTGTGGTTAAAACCATGTTGAGTGGATGACGGAACTTTTTTTTATCCAGTAGAAAGCTAAGGAGTTGGGCACATATGCATTCTTCAAATATTTTAGATAAGGTGACAGCATGGGGATTGGTCTGTAGCTGGAGACGTCAGTAGAATTACCTCATTTGTGTAGTGGAAGAATGTCTAATTTCTTCCATAAAGTGGGTACATAGCTTTCTCTTATGGAGCTGTTTATAAACATAGAGACTGATACAGCTAAAGCTTCAGCTACAATTTTTTGGTATTCAGAAGGGAGATTATCAGCGACAAGGGTTGTAGATTTAAACTGTTCTAGTAAATTTTTGATGGTGGAGGTGGGGACTATGTTAAAGTAGAACTCATCTGAGTTATCTAGCTGTGGATTTACAGCTGTTGTAGCAGTACAATTGTGTAGGAGGAAAGTGACTGAATGGAATGCTTGTTAAAACTAAAGGCAATACAGTCAGTGTGTGTGTTTGAGGAGGGGGAGGGTTGGCTGTCTTGTCCTGGACAGAAGAGTTGGTCAGCAGAGGACCAGAAAAGTTTTGGGGTTTTGAACTGGCTATTTTGCTAATTGGTGCAGTAGGTTTTCTTGTCTACGTTTTTTTTTATTTAGTAAAATATCTTAGTTGCTTAAAATGTAGTGCGTGTGAGGTAGTGTTTAGTCTTTTCCATGCTTTGTTCCTTTCATTCACTACTTGTTTAGTTTGTCTAGTTAGCAAGGGGCTGGGTTAGACTTGATTATTTTTATTCTGATAGGGGCATGCATATTTAAGGCAGTGAGGAAGATAGAATTAAACAAGGTTACTGCTTCATCTAGTGGGAGTGTGTTAAGGGAACTCCAGTCAGAGAGTTTTAGATTTCAGATAAAAGAATCTTTATTAAAATTAGAGAGGTCACAGGCTTGATTGTAGCAATGTTGTTTAAGAGAGGTGACGTGGTCTGTAATTATGTAGGTAGGTTAAGTGGTCACTGATGGTATAAGGGAGGGTGCCACTAGTGAAGATTTTGTTGGATGCATTGGTCATTATCCAGTCTAAGGTGGCTTCGCTGTCACTGTATTTATTATGTTTAGTAGGATAGATAAGTTCTGGAATGAGGAAGTACAGGAGAGTATACAGAGAAAGAGGTTGGCGAAGAAGAAGTTGGATTGTCAGAGAGATGAAGAAAGTAGACAGGAGTATAAGGAGATGAGGTACATGGCAAAGAGAGAGGTGGCAAAGGCTAAGGATAAGGCGTATGAAGAGTTGTATGAAAGGTTGGACACTAAGGAGGCAGAAAAGGACCTGTACCGATTGGCTAGACAGAGGGACCGAGCTAGTAAAGATGTGCAACAGGTAAGGGTGATAAAGAATAATGAGGGAAATGTACTCACAAGCGAGGAGAGTGTGTTGAGCAGATGGAAAGAGCACTTTGAGGGGCTGATGAATGAAGAGAATGAGAGGGGGAGAAGGTTGGATGATGTGCGGATAGTGAATCATGAAGTACAATGGATTAGCAAGGAGTAAGTAAGGATAGCTATGAAGAGGATGAAGAATGGCAAGGCTGTTGGTCCAGATGACATACCTGTGGAAGCATGGAGGTGTTTAGGTGAAATGGCAGTGGTGTTTTTAACTAGACTGTTTAATGAAATCTTGGAAAGTGAGAGGATGCCTGAAGAATGGAGAAAAAGTGTTTTGGTACCGATTTTTAAGAATAAGGGTGATGTGCAGAGCTGTAGTAACTACAGAGGGATTAAATTGAACAGTCACAACATGAAGTTATGGGAAAGAGTAGTGGAAGCTAGGTTAAGAAGGGAGGTGATGATTAGTGATCAGCAGTATGGTTTCATGCCAGGAAAGAGCACTACAGATGCAATGTTTGCTCTGAGAGTGTTGATGGAGAAGTACAGAGAAGGTCAGAAGGAATTGCATTGTGTCTTTGTAGACTTAGAGAAAGCATATGACAGGGTGTCTAGAGAGGAGTTGTGGTATTGTATGAGGAAGTCGGGAGTGTCAGAGAAGTATGTAGGAGTGGTACAGGATATGTACAAGGGTAGTGTGACAGCAGTGAAGTCTGCGGTGGGAGTGACAGATGCGTTTAAGGTGGAGGTGGGATTACATCAAAGATCAGCTCTAAGCCTTTTCTTATTTGCAATGGTGATGGACAGGTTGACAGACGAGATCAGACAGGAGTCCCTGTGGACTATGATGTTTGCAGATGATATTGTGATCTGTAGTGAGAGTAGGGAACATGTGGAGGAGACCCTGGAGAGGTGGAGATATGCTCTAGAGAGAAGAGGAATGAAGGTCAGCAGGACTAAGACAGAATATATGTGTGTGAATGAGAGGGAGGCTAGAGGAATGGTGAGGATGCAGGAAGTAGAGGTAGCGAAGGTGGATGAGTTTAAATACTTGGGATCAACAGTTCAGAATAATGGTGAGTGTGGAAGAGAGGTGAAGAAGAGAGTACAGGCAGGATGGAGTTGGTGGAGAAGAGTGTCAGGAGTGATTTGTGACAGACGAGTACCAGTAAGAGTGAAAGGGAAGGTCTACAAGAGGGTAGTGAGACCAGCTATGTTATATGGGTTGGAGACAGTGGCAATGACAAAAAGGCAGGAGTCAGATCTGGACGTGGCAGAGTTAAAGATGTTAAGATTTAGACAGGGTGTGATGAGGGTGGACAGGATTAGGAATAAGTATATTAGAGGGTCAGCCCAGGTTGGAAGATTTGGAGACAAAGCCAGAGAGGCAGGATTACATTGGTTTGGACATGTCCTGAGGGGGGATGCAGAGTATATTGGGAAAAAGATGCTAAGGATGAAGCTGCCAGGTAACAGGAAAAAAAGGAAGGCCTAAGATAAGGTTTATGGATGTGGTGAGAGAGGATATGCAGGTGGTTGGTGTGACAGAGAAAGATGCAGAGGACAGGAAGAAATGGAAACAGATAATCCGCTGTGGCAACCCCTAATGGGAGCAGATGAAAGAAGAAGAAGAAGGGTAGATAAGTTCAGTAGGGCCATACAGATTTATGCCACTATTTGAAGTATTATTGTTGACTGTAAGCCAGTCGTTATTGAGATCGTCAAAGATTGTTTTTTGTGGGACGTTAGCCGAAACCCAGTGGAAAAATTCTTCTGCTGTTTCAATGTTGTTGCTAGGTGGTATGTAAATACAATGCCTTTAATGCATATGGACTTGTCTTTATCTATCTTTAGAAAGAAGATGAGAATTTCAATTTTATGTAGGTTAAGAGGGGTACAGGGGTAAAAGCTTCTTTATAGGTTGTTTTGAAAGATAATGGCTACTCCACCTCCTTTTTTCTTGGGTCTGCCTAATCGTAGGATATTATAGCCTGGAGGGAGGCTTTCTTCATTTATAATTTCTTGTTTCAACCAGGTTTCAGTGGCTACTGTGATAATAGGTGAGCGTATAAACAAAAACCTGATAAAGATGTTAGCAAAGGCATATTGAAAACCTAAATGCTTAGATAGTTATATAAAGAATACCAATAATACAGTTCAGATATGTAAAGGGTGTAAATATAAACGAAGGAACAGAAAGTAAAGGTAACATATTAGACCTAATGGAGATTTAAACTATAGGTTGTAAATGAAACATCAGTACTGGTACATCACTAAGGAAAGTGTACAGTTTAGTTAATAACATGTAATTGATCACATGGGATGTGGAGGAAATACTGGATCTCTGAAGATTTCTAAGGTAGACAGTTACGATGAAACTGATGAAATAAATAAAGTTAAAAGAACAAAAATTTGCTTCTTTGTACCATTTCTTTTTGTGAAAAAATACAGAGGATGACGTTGATTCCATCAGCATAAGAGAACATAATTGCTGATATTTTTTTCACATGGATCACGGCTTCTGTCATAATCTAAGGGATCTCAGCCTCAGGCTGAACCCAACGTCCATCTCATCTTTCAATGCTGAGCAATCTTCTCTGTAGTCTAGGCAGATGACACTGTAACTCATATCTTCAAGTACATGGTATATAGGTGGCATCCAACTACACCATGTTCAGTTCATCTTTGAAATGTCTGTGAATTTATCAAGAAAGTGCGTCACAGTCTGGTCCAGGTCTACAACTGAAAAGTGAGTAGATAAGTAATCCATTGGGGAACCGTCATTACTTTACTATATCAAGATCCGTATTGTGATTTTTGCATAGAATTTATAGTTTTCTGTGCTGTTTATGATGACATCACACAGAAGTGTAGGTCATGTCTGGCCCAAAGACAAACAACACATGCATCTATAAATGTTAAATTCATCAATGATTACCAAGAGTAGTGCCTGTACTGCCGAGATCTATAACAGAATGTCAGTAATTGTGAGATTTACCAAGGATACCATCCTCAGATGATGAAGAAAAGCCAGGAGGCCCTCAAAGCATACCTGACCAAAAGGAAGCTTGTGGCCTTGTTAGGTAACATGGAATGTCTGTGGACTTGCAGCAACAAGGCACTGCAGTCACCTCCTTGAGGAAATGAAAACAGAGAAGTGAGCCCCGAAGGAAAAATCTAAGGAGATGTGGGAAATGGAAAGTTCACTTGGTGCTCCATGGCCAGACGATGTCATCTTCACAGAGGCACTCAAGCAGCCCCAGCCATTATACTTGCCATTCCAAGGCATGTGGCAATGCACCTTCAGAGGTGGCTGTGCTATCAGCTCCAAGCACAGTCCACCAGACCTCTAACATGTCACTTCAGCCTGCAGCAGATGCCTATCAGGCATCTGTCCCACAGCATCATTTAATAATACAGCATGGATAGGACAATGTCCCCAGAGTGATAAATAAAGAGTATTACCACATTCTGGCAAAAAGTTTGAATCCAGGGACATTCCTCTTGGGTTCCAAAATCCACAGCCACCACCTTCAAAGCCCAGACCACTGCAAAGTCAAAAATGCTGCTTCTTGGTGGCTCAGTTGCCCCTAGCCTCAAGAAGCTACACTCCCAAGATGGGGCACAATTATCTCAGAGATTTATGCAGTTCCTCTTTAGCCTACAGTCTAATCAGCCCTCTATGTCAGGAATCCAACTACCCAAAAGGAAAAGGGAGGTATTTCCTGTGACAGACTCAGACCCAGATGATTCTGATGAGGAGAAAAAAAACTAAACTACACATCACAGATGTCTTCCCTTCTCGCTTATGACAGACAGTTTAGACATTCTAATCTCTGATTCATCACCAGCAGATATATCCTTTTTGAGCACTTCTTCTCTCTCTCTTTTTGAGGAAGCATTTCCAATGTCAGCCTCATGAAGCCTCTACTACCTGGAAGAAACATTTGGAGCTTCTGTAAACAGTACTCTCAAACTTGTAGTTATACCTAGAGTCCAGGAAACTCTCCTGGATGCTTTTGAAGCTGCATCCCTGAAGCAAGATTCTCAACCTCTTTTCCCATATGACACCTAACCACTTTAATAGGGTCAAGGACCCTTATACATTTTTATATAAGAAACCCACTGTGGATACTGATACTGTGACCCTGAATTCTGATAGGAAGCCAGGACTGGCTCCTGGATGCAATACTCTTCGCAATCATAGGGAAGGTAGACTGATAGATAGACTGACAGACATTATCAAAAAATATATACCCTGGCTTTTAGGGCCTTAAAACTCACAGGCCAATATTCTAAAATACCAGGAACATGCCCTCATGTAACTAGACAATGGGAATGCAGAATGAAATCACAAAGAACTCACTTTTCAGCCAAATACAAATTGGTTTGTAGTTGGGTAAGTAGGCCTTGAAATGTAGACATGACCCTGTGGATGCAGCATCCAGGGCTGTTGCTACAGGGTCAGTTATCCGGAGGGATTCCTGGTGGATGATCCAGTCCCCATCCGAGGATATGAAAGCACAGCTCTTAAATGTCCTATTAGATAAAGAACTGCTCTTTCACAAATATAACAGAAACAAACATTCCAAATAGTCTCACTGCCATAGGCATGGCTAATGTAAACACCCTATGGGCAAGAAAGCCACTCAAGAGTGAAAATGGCAACAACAGGATAAAGGGATGCTTAGGGTCCCTCAGAGGCTAACTGCCTCCAGGGAGCAGCCATAACAACTACAACATCTTTCTTCCCTCCCAACAACCCATTCTAGTCCTGGAACCAACCTTACCCATTCTTGTCTCCAGGGTAGGGGGTCAGCTAGTATCTTGTTAGCATCATTAGACAGTCATCATTTTGAATCAGTGGGTACTACAGGCACTTTCCGGTGAGTACCTGCTCCAGTGTATGACCAAACACCTAAGAAAAGGCTTGCCTTTAGTGCCTAAAGACCACGAACATCTTGTAGGGCCATTTTATCAGAAATGTTAGCTCAGGGGACAACAGAAAGTGTCCCTATAGGGTAAGAGATAAAAGGGCTATAATCACAAGCAGTTACAGGGCAACTTTTCTAAGAGCCCTCCTAGATCCTCATGGAGGTAAGACTTACCTCAGGAGAAAGTCAATCTCTGACTGTCCCCTTCTAAGACCAACATTTTCTAACAGCAAGACAATTCCTGAGCATCCTGGGCCACATGGCATCTATCATTCTGATGCTTTCCCTGGCCAGACTGCATGTGAGGAAATGACAATGATTCATAAGGAACTCCTGGCATCATCAGTCACAGCCACTGCAATATACCATTCCACTCCTACACTGTATCACGAGAAAACTCATTTGGAGCATCCAGCAGCTGTTGAAAACTGAGGCCATGCCCTTCAAATAACCAACCAACTACTAAATTCTGACCACAGATGCCTCAGAGTTAGCTTCAGATGATCATTCTCTGGATATTGAAGTACAAGATGCATGAAACTCCATGCAAAGAAAATGACACAAACATTAAATAAATAATGGTTGTCATCAGAGATCTTGAAATTTTCAAGGTCTGTATGTCAAACACTTTGAATGTCATCAGAGACAATGTCCTCATAATGCTTTACATAAACAAATGGGGAACACACTCATATCACCTATGAAGACTAGTCACGCAGGCCTGGGAACAGGCACTGCTGTCCAAAATACTCCTGACTGACACAAACAAACCCATACAGAAGAACTACAGTGCAGACCAACTAGGCAGAACCTCTGTGGATCAACACAAATGGATGTTGGACAGAAAAATCTTTCTAGATATCACAAAAAAATTGGGTGTGTGACAGACAGACTTATTTGTTTCTTCAAGCAACATATATCTGAAATTCTGCTCCAAAGCAGCACACAATCAATAGGTCTGTTTCTGTACGTTTTCCATCCTGACCTACAGTTCCCTAGAGTAAGTCAGAAGCTGAAGGAGAAGAGGCCAGAAAATTGGAAATGCACCCGATTGCCACTTTATGGCCAAGACAACAGTGGTAATCCCACCCTGTGCAGATGGAAGGGATAAAGCATGCTCTCCTGCTGCCACAGCATGTGAACTTTCTGATGTAGTGCAGGACACCTCTTGGTCCCTTGTACATCCCAACATGTCTACATTGAACCTAGTAACTTGCAGGATATGGCATAATTACACTTTTGACACCTTTATTCTAAGGGCGTGTAATAATCATGATGGAATCTGGAAGAACAAGTACAAGAAAGTAATTTCTAGCAAAACAGAAAAGATTTTCCCTCTGATACTAAAAGAAAAATCAGCACCAAACTCAGGTGGGTATGTCTCGAGTTCTTTAACATATATCTGAGCTATTTGCTTTGGGCTTAGCTTACACCTGCCTCAGGATCTGTCTTTCAACCATCTCTGCCTTTTCACCACTTGACACCCAGGAGCATCCAGACGTCCAGTCAGGCAATTTCTAATAGGCAACCTCAATCTCAGGCTTCCCAGGACAAATCTGGCACTTACTTGAGATTTTAATTTTATACTGCAAAAATTAACTTTTCTTCTGTTTAAACTGGCTGCATCTACTTCATTAAAATCCCTAACCTATAAACCTGCACTCCTAATTGCAGTTATGGCAGCTATGAGTCCTGGGGGGTCTATATTATGTGATTGAAAAACGTGTTCCTCGAACACATTTTTATCAACACAAACAACGAAAACACTAACCACCAGCCACTTCAAGCAACTTTTTTTCCAGGGGTAGAAATCACTTGGCCAAAGAAAAACTTTCAAACCCTACAAAGTGGGGGGCTTCACCCACCCCCGCAACTACATATACCAACTCCAAGATCTCACTACTGTGGGGAAAAGGACAAATCCCCAAAGACGGCCAAACATTTTTTTTCCCCTGGGAAAAAAATTCACTGAAGTGGCCGTTCGAAGATTAGTGTGTTCTCTGTTTATGTGTTGATGAAAATGTGTTCGAAGAACACGTTTTTCGCTTACATAATATAGACCTGAGTCCTGGAACTTCAAACTTTGATGTACAAAGAGCCATACCTGATATTTCATAAAGCTATCAGATAACCTTGTGGACTAACTTCTCATTCATAACAAAGTTCATTATGGAGGTGGCCCTGAACCAAACTACCCACCTGTCAATTTATTCCCTAGGCTTCAGAAGAAAGGATAAAGGATTCTGCTCTCCTTAAGTGTACCGGATTCTGCTCTCCTTAAGTGTACACAGACACGTGATATTACCTGGACAGGACAAAGGCCGCCTAAAGAGAGCAGCTCTCAGTCACCTCTGCAGAGGAAAAAAAAAAAACAAAAAGGATTTCCATTGCCAAAACAAAACATTTCTAAATTAATGGCTCATTACATTTTTTTTTTTTTTTTTTACAGCAGACATGGCAGAACTTTGGTGGAGAAGGTAAGACCCCATTCCATGAAGATGAAGAGGACAGCAGTAACAACTGTTTTTCTCTAATGGTTTACTGCCCAGAATATCTTACCAGCAGCCCCCCAGTCCTCTATCCACAACTTTTTAAAACATAAGAAGCCAGATGTAAATTCTAGGAATAGAGCTGGGTTTACTTTTTCTGTAGTGAAAGGCAAGTTACACTCTTCCACTAAGCAGAAAACCAACTACCCTGCCAGTAAGACCAGCTCTAGAATCTTCTCTTAAGTGATTACTTTACAAGAACTCTACATGAACAACACTGTACAGTTGTGTGGGCAACTTAATATAACAAATAATGAGAAAACTTCTCTGTGTGAAAGATCTAACATGCCCTAGAGTTCAGCCACCTAATAAAAACCATGCTGTGAATATCCCACCTAATAACAAGTGGTAGAAATACTTTCTTTAAAAATTTTCCAAAGTATAAATCCACTAATGAACTTAGAGAAGCACAAGCTAGTTTAAGTAGAATATTCTTTATTAAAAACACACAAACAAGCGATCCAAATAGTAGTTTAAAAAAAGAATAAAGTTTAGAAATTCACCATGCCATTTATATACCTGCTTAAAAGCATGCTTATAAACATGGGAGTGGTTTAATAGGCTTGCTGTGTTGTAAAAGACAATTAGCATGTTTACTTCCTAAATACCCCATTCACAGGTAGACGTTGCCCGTTCGATTCTCAGTTAGAGCATCTTCTGTGTGGCGACATGCGTGAATGGGCGTTCCTTCGTTGAAGGTTGTGCGTCAGGCCCGGCAAGCCAGCACGTAAAAATCTACTGCTAATCATTAGCGGACCGGAGTTCCGCTGTGGCGACCCCTAACCGGGAAAAGCCGAAAGATACAAACAAACTTCCTAAATACCCCATATACCAGTGTGATATTTGACACAGTACTGCCCTACTTCAAACGCTGTGATTCCAGAATATGTTAAACTAAAAGTTAAACTAAAAATTACACATTAATAAGTGCAAAAACTTCCTGAAAGCATTTTATTGTAGCATTAAAAAAGAAAAAGTTAACATAAGTCTTAAAAATCCCTTAGAAATCTTCTCTACCAATATTCACAAATATTTTTAACATAGATGGCTTTTGTCTATTAGAACTTCTTCAGGTTTGTGTGTAAAGTGGGAAAACCAACTAAAATTTAAAGTTAAATAACAATATACAACTACATTTTACTGGGTTAAAAACAACACATTATTTAAGAAAATATAATACAAAAAAAAATCCTAAATAAATACCCACCAAACACTTCAGAATATATATACAAGTTATTCATCTCAAATGATAAATCTATTAAAGAATTTTAAAGTAAAATACACTCAGTAATTATTAAAAAAAATATATATATATATATATATATATATATATGGTTCCCCTTCAAAACATCTACAACCCTTAACATCTAAAATCAAAACATCAAGACCATATCATACCATCTAAAACCCATAACATCGAATTTCATAACATCTAAAATGTATAATATTGAATAGTGTATCATCAAACGTGTAAATGTTATAGTTTAATATGTTAATCTTGTGGTATCACTATCAGATGTTGTAGTTTTTATTTCTATAGTTATTATTTATATAGTGTAGGGATTTATACTATTTATATAGTCTTTATTTTGCCACTCAGAATGTGTTTTTTAGGCCATACAGGTAAGTGATATAGACATTGTGTGTACATTCTTTATGGTGATTGTGATGCAGTGGGGTTAAGAAATTAACTTTTTCCCACTGTAGTGCGATCTCGGAGTTGGTGTATTTAATTTACGGGGTGGGGTGTGGGGGGGGGCTTGACCCTCTGCAGAAATGTAGGAAAAAGTGTGTTTGTTAGTTTTGGGGTGTTATTTTCATGTGATCTGTATAGTTCGATGTTGTGATGCACATTTTAGATGTTACGAAATTCGATGTTTTGGGTTTTAGATGTTATGGTTTCTATGTTATGATTTTAGATGTTTTGAAGGGGAACCATATATATATATATATATATATATATATATATATATATATATATATATATATATATGTATTTTTATTTTTATTTTATTTATTTTACATTTGTTGACCAGGATAGTCTGACTGGATGCATGTCCATTTTTAGCGGAGGCCCGGGGAGAAACATTTTTGTATATATGTATGTATATGAAATGTACATGCTATGCTCACAGCAGTGATATTCTCTCAGGTCTGCAAACTCTAGAAAAAATGTGAAAACAGGACCCCGTTTAAAATATATGAATGTTATAATATTGGAGCTACTATAAACACGTAGTATATCTGCCACTAATACTCAGTATGTGTCTAGTTAAGCTCAAACACTATTAGTTAAAAAAATAAATTAACATTAGTCTACCGTTTAAAATATTCTGAAGTTAATCTATCTGAGCTAGCTAAAATAAGTAGCATTCAACCCCTCACTAATATGAGTGTAGCTATTAAAGCAGTCCATGTTTGCACTAAAAAGTTATAAAAAAGAATTAATAAAATGTCATGATATCTGTGGAATATGTGCATACTGCTCTAATGTGATTTTACTGTAATCAAAAGTCTTAGTTATAAAAAATTTGAGAAAGTGTTTTATGAATGTGCCCCGATTCTAATAACAATACAAAATGAAAATACAATTAGAATAAACATTTAAATATGTAAAAAAAGTTATTATAAACAGATACATATTCGAAATAATTAAGCCAGTACCATAGCATTAAATTTTAAAATTACAGTTACAAAGTTAAAAGTTAATAAAACTGTTGACAATTGTAAATAAATAAATAAGGTTCACACCTTCAGTCTTGCAAACAATGGGGCAACTTTCTTAGCTCTAGTACACTTTTCGGTGAGCAATAAGTTTAATCCAGGCTTTCTAAAAAGAGTTCAGCCTTAGTTGCCAAATAAGTTCTCATTTTTCTAAAGTATTTGGGAGTCTCCTTGAAGTTCACTGAGGTCTATGTGATCAAGTATTTGAAATTTAAACCCAGAGCATCTTCTGTGGAGTTGAAGGTGTCTGGCCAGGGCATTGTTTCTACATTTAGACTGGAACTCGGACAGATGACCCAAAATAGTTTGTTTCAGTTTATTAATAGTCTTTCCCACATAAAACGCATCAGATCCATTGCAACTAGTCCTGTAAACAACTTGTGTAGAGCTGTAGTCTTAATAAGTTTCTTGAAATATGGGCAGTAAAGGGTCTCCCTCTTAAATGTAGGCGCAAAATGAACAGTTTTTTTCACATTTTTTTTTTGTGTTCCTTTCTTCTGGTTTAGGTTTCCCCTTCTTCAAAGCTCCTAATATTTCTAGCCTTCCTATATACAAAAG
The DNA here is from genome assembly GCF_019279795.1 of Protopterus annectens. Classification (NCBI taxonomy): domain Eukaryota; kingdom Metazoa; phylum Chordata; order Ceratodontiformes; family Protopteridae; genus Protopterus; species Protopterus annectens. The sequence goes on along the minus strand of NC_056739.1, from coordinate 1,266,508,169 downwards.
TAGGGGCTTCACCCAACTTAATATAACAGCAAATATCTGAGTGTGGTTACTAATGCAGTCCTGTTTCCTCTCCAACTACTCTACTGCTTGGGGTACTTAGGGGCTATAGTAGATACTCTCTTCCCCCTCCCTTTATTATCCACACTCTTTTCCTCCTTCCTTCCCATTGTTCAGGTCCCTCAGGATGGTATCAATTCTTTAAGTTTCAGACCTTGCCATGGGAAACTTTCAGTGCTATGGACTGAAATTTAAACACACCATTGACTCACTACACCATTGACTCACTATGGGGCAAGAATGAACTAAAGATGGTGCGGGCAGAAGCCACCAGTCTTTCAGATATTTGTAGATATCTACATAAGGTGATATCAAGCCCATCCTGGGAGAAGGGTATTCAGCTCTGAAAGTCAAGCTGGACAATGGATTTAACCTGTGACAGTGATCCCTTAGGTTATGACAGCAACACTGAAAACACCTGAATGTCTACTACAATGGGAACCTTTTCTAATGACCATCAGCAAACTCCAATGCCTCTCCTTGGCCTCTCCTGAAATAACTCTGATTAAGGGTTGGAGCCAATGAGATCAAGACACCCTAAGTCCGCATCACACTGATGCTGTGGGAGTGTTTTCCTAGCTACTTCTCCTACCCCATGTGTGACATAACATGCTGTGTGTGGAGGGCTCATGCAATGGGTGGAGATCACAAAGTGCACCTCACTTCCAAAAGGAGCTGATACTAGCAAGCCACCACACCCACTTCTCAGGTAGCATTATGCAGCTATTTCTCTAGCCTATGCCATGGAAATCCAGACACTTAGTGAGCTCTGTGCAACCCCCCCTCCCCCCAGACAGATGTGCCTGTCCTCCTCTACAAGCACCTCAGATGCCTGAACCACTAATCAAACTCAGGTCACCTGGGCCACTGTTAGGACTTTATCTCGCTATACCATGGCTCAGCCAGTCTACTATTTTTTAAGTTGCTTATATGATAGTATTTTCTTCTATAAGTATATTAAGAGCTGCCTCAGGAGTTATAGATCAAGCAATTTAAATGCAGTTTGTAAAGTCTTAGAAAAGTTTGTAGCACCTGAACTGATTAAAGAACTACAGAAAACTGAGACTAGGGACTTAAGACAGTACACCTATAATACTGTTATATCTAATAAAACTATTTTCAATGTTTTTTTTGAACCAGTGTGCCACATGCTATGGATAGAAGGTTTTTTTTTTTTTTTTAATTTTAATCAAGCATTTCACACAGTGGATCATGCAATGGTAATTTACAAACTAAAAGCAATTAGGAACATAGGTAGGTACTAGGCTATCGGCTCTAGGGCCTATACAAGCCCAGCCATAAAGGTACCCTGGCTTTTGCCACCCAAGAAAATTATTTTCCTGTGCCACTGTCGAGCACAGCCACAGAAGTGATCCCCGGGGTGAATTTCCTATTTCCCATCCAGTCATAAAGATTTTTCTTGAAGAGTGCTAATGAGGAGCTCTGTTTGACATAGATAGGTAGTCTGTTCCAGAGTATGGGAAGTCTCTGGGACAGGAATCTATCCCTCCGGCATGCTCTGTTTATTGTGGTGACAAGGTTTAGGTTCCTAGAGCATGTATCTCGGAGGGATTGGGACTTCTTTAAGTGAAGCATGTCCAACAGCTCTGGGTTTGACATAGCTTTGTATGTTAGGCAGAGATCACCTCTGAGTAGGCGATATGCGATGGCGTAAAGCTGGAGTTTTTTGAGACGGTCTGCGTAGGGCATCTGTTTGAGGCCGGTAATCCTTTTTGTGAGGTATTTCTGTGGCCTTTCCAGTTGTTATAGATGTCTTGTGAGATACATACCAAAAGGGGCATTGTACTCTATAATGGGTCTAATGAGTGATGAGTAGAGGGGAACAATGACCTCTTTTTTTCTGGATGAGAAACCTTTTGTGATGAGGTGTGCCACGTAGAAGGATTTCCTGACTACTGTGGAGATATGATTATCAAATGAGAGACTACTGTCCACCTGTGTCCCAAGGTCTCTTATCACACTTTCGGTGTTAAGTATACTACCGCCTATGTTGTAGTTCATGGGTACAGAGTTTTTATGAAAGGGGATGACAATGCACTTTTTGGCACTGAGCTTGAGGCCATGGCTTTGACACCAGGCATCTGTCTCAGTGAGGCCCTTTTGTAGGATGTCCACATCATTAGGAGTATCGATTATGGCTCCTAGTTTGCAGTCATCTGCGAACTTTGTTAGCCAAAGACCTTCTGTGTTAGCCTGTACTCCAGAGAAGTAGATACCAAACAGGAGAGGACCCAGGACTGAACCCTGCGGTACTCCACTTATCACTGGTCTGAAGTCGGATTAGGAGTCTGCTACTTTCACAGTGTGGGTTCTGTCAGTGAGCCAGTTGGCAACCCATCTTGTGACATAGGGATTTATACCCAGTTTAGTGAGTTTATCTATAATTCCAGAGTGGGGGATGGTGTCGAAAGACTTGGCAAAATCTAGAGAGGCTGTGTGAACCACCTTACCCTCGTCTACAGCTTTGGTGACTGCTTCAAAGAAGTCTATCAGGTTTAGGAGACATGATCTGCCTTTTACAAACCCGAACTGGGTGGTGTCCAGAGTTTGGAGATTACCAGTGTCTTTGTTTATAAGTTCCACGATGATACGTTCCATGGCCTTGCAGAGCAGGCTCGTCAGGTTAATGGGGCGGTAGTTCCTGGGGTCCGTGGTGGCTCCCCCTTGTGGAGTGGGATAACTGTCGCTGTGCGCCATTCAGTGGGCACAAAGCCTGAGGTGAGGCTATGATTGAACATGGTACTTGGGTGGGGTGCCAGTTTGTTCTGTAGTTTGTGTAGAACGCAGCCTGGGATGTTGTCTGGTCCCATGGATGCTGTGTTCTTGGCTTTGGAGAGTGTGGTTTTTACCTGTGCATCCATGATTACAGGAACTATGCATTCTTCCGGTATAAAGATGGGCTCTTTAGGGGGTGAGAGGGGGGTAAAGTTAGCAATGAACCTATCTGCCAAGATGTTGGCAATATCAGTTGGGTCTGTATATTTAGTGCCATTGTGCTGTAACTCAGAGCAGATATGAATGTCGCCACTGAGATTCTTGACATAGCTATAGAATGCTTTGTGGTTGTCTTTAGAATGAGTGGCGATTTTGTTTTCGTAACTAGCTTTGGATGATTTTATCAGGGATCGCAGCTTCTTACTGAGGCTGACCAGGGAGCTCCTCCACTCATGGGATTTTACTCTCTTTTGCAACAGTATCTTCCTTCTGTTGTACAGTTTGTTTATGGCAAGGGACCACCAGATTGGCTTCCTTTTTTTTTTTTTTGAGGCTACCATCTTGGTTCTGTTTGGGATAGCACGATTCATGCACTTGTGCAAGTGCTTATAAAGTACAATTGTGTAGGATTCAGTAGTCGTAACTGTATTGTCCATCTGCATGGGTGTCATGAAGTTCACCACTTCTGTCTTAAGAAGCATGAAGTTGGCTTTGGAGAAATTTTTTACCATGGTTTCCTTAATGGGGGGTGGGGGCAGGATGTGGATATCTAGGGTAATTAGCTTATGGTCGGATTGGACCAATGAGGCGTTGACTTCAGGTGTGGAACACTCATGTTGGTAATGACTAGGTCTAGGATATTGTTGCCCCTGGTGGGGGTGTGGATAAGTTGATCCAGGGCATTGGAGTTTATGAATTCCAGAAAGTGTTGAGCGAAGGAGTTGGTACATGAGTAGTTTTCCCAGTTAATGGTATGGTAGTTGAAATCGCCCATTATTAGGGTGTTTGGATGAACCCTAATATTTTCCAGTACATCAAGAAAAGAGGAGTGGGAATCCTGGGGCATGGTGGGGGATCTATTGCAAGCTACAATTTGGATTGCAGTTTTGCCCAGAGTTAGTTGCACTTGGATAACCTCGGCTGTATTATGCTGAGCAACTAGCCTAGAGGTGTGGATATCCTTAATGAATATGGACACACCTCCGTCTTTGGTGTTTCAGTCCAGGTTACATTGCCGAAAAGTGTGGTATGAGTTACAGCCTGGTAGTGCAGGGGTGCTCTCTGGAGCCTTGATCCAGGTCTCAGTCACTGCACAGATATCGATGTTCTCCATTTTAAAGGAGTGCCTCGAGTGAGTGCATTTTGAGATTTAGACTTCTAGCATTGAGTAGCATCACACTCAGTTTTTGCTTGCCTGTTCCTGTTACGGTGGAGAATTTGTCATTTGAACCTTGCCTAAAAAAGGCACTATAGGGGTGGCAAGAACCTTATCCAGTATCCGGAATCCCAGGGGTGATAGGTGCAGGTCATCTCTGGCAAAGCATCGTGGTCTGTCAACAATGTCATTCCAGGCAGACAGATACTGGATCCCTTTAGAATGACACCAGAAGCTTAGCCAATTGTTGAAGTCAATCATTTTGTCCTTGTACTGCGACATCATTCTGGGTGATGGCAGAATGCTACTCAGGGCTAGGGTCATACCTGTCTGGGCTACAAGATCAGAGAGCTCTTCAATTTCTCTTTTCATGTAGTCCAGGGAGGTACGTCTCAGGTCGTTCACACCAACATGGACAATGACAGAGTCATATTTGTACTTGTTGTGGAGTGACCTGAGTGTGTGGGTTATGTGGCGGATCCTGGCACCCGACAGGCAGCTGACAGTGACTTCCTCCTTGTTTAGCCTGGTGAGTGGGACATCAGTGTGCCTGACTATAGAGTCACCTATGAGTAGTGTGTTGGGTACGTTGTTTTGCCTTATTGGCTGTTGTTGAGTGGCACACTGAGTCTGTGGGCTATGTGTCATTTGGGTTGTGTTGTGGGGTGGAGGTTGCTTGCATTTCTGCTTTGGAGGTTTCTGTTGCTTGAGCAGATTTTTATCGAGAGCCTCTGTGAATGTTTTTGTGTTTCTATGTGTGGATTTTGGTGGTGTAGACTTAGTGAGACTATGTGATGAGTGTGGTGTGGTGCATCTGTTTACCTTCTCCTCTTGACTGTCAAGTTCAGTCTTGGTTGGAGAGAGCTTTACATCCAGTTTGGCTAGATAAGTGCATCTCTCACAGGTTGTAGTGTTGGGTGGTAGGAGGAGAGGGTTGTCTGTGTACATGAGGCAATTTCTACATTGCCCCAAGATGCCCAGATTCATCAGATAGACAGGAGAGAACACTGAGAGCTGACCCTTGGACATGCCTGAATGAAAAACTATTTTCCTCTAGATAATTAAGGAAAGTGAGTACAAGAGCTGTTTTTCCTCTAAACAAGTGAGAAAAGTAAGTAACAAAACGGTTTTCCTCTAGGTAATGAGGAAGGTTGAGTGCTGTAGTAATTAGTAGGTTATTTAGTGCTTACAACAAGTTCTGAACAAGTGTTGATCACGAATAAGCAAATTCAAGTGCTAAAACTAAGAATCTGTATCTGGACTAAACTAGTTACAGGAAAGGAGGGAAACAAGTGCAAATGCGGGCTTTTAAATCAGAAAGTTGAGAGAGATGGAAAAACTGCCCAAACGGCCAATAACTACAATTTCTGGGCCAGAACCACTCCTTATGTGGTAGATAGGTTACCTAGTGCTTACCACTCCCACTCATAAGCTAGAAGGCTTCCCTCCAACAGAGAAAGCTTGGGGGGCTCAGAAGCTTACATACAGTCCTGGATACAGCAAATCTGAATCTGAACTACACTAGTTACAGGAAAGGTAGAAAACAGGCTTAGATTTTTTTTATACAGAAAAGTAGTTAAAGCAGCAGTAAAAACAATTCAAATGCAGTGCAAGCTAGCACACTTGAGTATGTAGCAATGTTAGACCAAACAGTTTAAAAATGCAATTAAAATAAAAATGACTAAAAACAAGTGTAAAAGGAGTCTATTAGGTAGAATGAGGTAAAGAGATGAGACTGGGGAGAGTGTCCCAGATCAAATCTACAGTGGGGGTGGGCAACTGCAAAAGCCTCCAAATTTAAATAACAAGGCAGGGGTAGGGGAAAAACAACACCTTCAGCAGAGATCTGAAAAAGTATACAGTGAAGCAAAAATAACAGTGCACAACTCTGAAGTCAAGCCAGCAATGATATAAAATTAGTCAAGCAACAATTAACAGTACACAACTCTAAAGTGCCAGAAAAATATACTTAGCTCTGTATATCTCCAGATAGTTTGAAGAGCACTCTGTCAGGACACAGGAAGGCTCCAGCAATGAACAATGAGGAATTTACCATATGGATAGCTTATTGGTTATATACAAGAAAGTCCTGAGTTCTGTTTAATGGCCATAACAGTAGACTGGTTTTCATTTGTTAAAAAGTCATCATGGTTCACCCCCAAGGCTCTTTTTCAATATTTATTCATAGCAGACCACTTCCAGACTACAATTGCCAAATAAGGTATTGGTGCAAACTGGTGGATACTTCTTCAGAACAAACTATAACGTATGACCTCACCCTGTTTAAAATGTATGGAAATAGAAGGTTGAGTGCCATGTCTTTAATCTGTATGTATGAACACAGTACTACTGTAGCAACTGACTGCACCCAAAGAAGTAGCATGCTCTGGTATTAATTTCTTGTGAAGTGTTTGAGATAATAAAACTATAAACACAAAAGCAAAATAAACCATACCTCTCAGCCCACTGACATTGAAAAAGAGGAACAAAAGCCCTTGTAAAATAGTATCATCCAGCTAAAAATCTGGATATCTAATTAGCATTTATTTATTTATTTACATTTGTTGACCGGGAGAGTACGACTGGACACAGGTCCATTTTCAGCGGAGGCCCGGGGAGAAAAGCTCCACATTAAGTATTGTTTGCATTGTTGTTGTTGTATCTTTGGCTTTTCCCGGTTAGGGGTTGCCACAGTGGAACTCCGGTCCGCTAATGACTGGCAGTAGATTTTTACGTACCGACTTGCCAGGCCTGACGCACAACCTTCAACAAAGGTACGCCCATTCATGCATGTCTCCACACAGAAGACGCTTTAGCTGAGAATCGAACAGGACAACGTCTTACTGTCAGGCAACGCTAACGCAGCACCACCACCACATTATACAGTTAAAAAACATAGCATTTAAATATAGACATTAGTCCAGTTAAGGATGCAAGACAAGAATAAAACAGATGTAAAACAGCTGTAGAACATAGTACATTTTTAAAATATGGTGACATATACTAAACATGGTTACAAATGTAGTTGAGATTCATCAGTGAACAATTGATACAATCTGTTTTTGAGGTACATAACAGCCATTAGCAGTTGTTGCTACAAGAAGTTAGTATTATGTGGTAGGTAGCTGGGAACATGAGTAGCCAAGCTTGCTAAGAGTAGGTTGTTGATAGGGAGCTGAGAGAGGTAGTGGATGGTATTAGAGGGGGAGTTGCAAGGGCATATCTGGCAAGTTTTGAAGTGTGATTTTAGTAAGGATTTAAAGTGGTTGCAAGAAGTTACAGAGGTAATTGAGGATGGGAGGGAGTTCCAAAGTTTGGCTATAGTGTAGGAGAATAATTCTTCTCCAGCAGAGTTAATGGCTCTTGTGACCTGTAGGAGGTTTTTGTGGCTGCATCTTAGTGCTCTCCTGGTTATGTAGGGTTGGAGTAGATTCTGGAGGGATGGGACTTTTAGTGGTTGATTTATTAGTTTGTGGGCGAGTGCGAGTTGGTACCATTGAAGGAGGTGGGGAAGCCCTAGCCAGCCCAGTTCTGCTAGTGAGACAGTGGTGAGTACAGTAGGAAGCCCCCTGTGGCAAATTTGGCGATTTTGTTGTAGCAGGTTTCGAGCTTATTTAGATCGCATTGTCTAAGGTTAGTAAATATTGAAGAGGCGTAGAGTAGAGTAGAGATAAGATCAGAATTTGCTACCAAAATTTTAGCTGCTTTGGTAAGTAGTTGCTAATTTCTATATAATGCTCCTAGTTTTTTGTGCACTTTTTTAATGGTCATGGAAATGTGAATGTCAAAGTTCCATTTATTGTCTATTTCTACTCCTAGTAATTTGGTGTGTTCTGTAGGACGGATGGTGGTGTTGTCTTTTGCTGTGATGTTAAAGTGAGAGCTGTCTAGGGTAAGTTTGGTGGGTTGGAAGATTAGTAATTTTGTTTTGTTTGGGTTGAGTATTAGTTGGGCATCGGATAACCAAGTTTCAATAGAAGAAAATGCTTCCTGTGTGACTTTTTGCAGTTCTGGTAGGGAGTGGGCTGTGCAGATGATGGTCGAGTCATCTGCGTATTGTATGAGTGTGCCATGTGTTGTGGCTGAGGCTAGATTATTGGTGAAAATTGAGAAGAGTAGGGGTCCCAGGATGGACCCTTAGGGAACTCCTATGGAGACTGGTAGTTGGGGGGATAGGTTGTCCTGCCAAACAACTGCTTGTTGGCGGTCAGATAGGTAACTCTGAAGCCAGTTGATGACTGGTTGAGAGAAGGATAGGTTATTGAGAAGAAAGATGAGTTCTTTGTGTGGGACCATGTCAAAAGCTTTAGAGAGGTCTAGGAAGGTAGCTGAGGAGAGATAACCTGCATTTTTATTTTGTAGGATAGTGTTAGAGAAAGAGAGTAAGGCAGTGGTGGTGCTATAGTTAGATCGGAAACCGTGTTGTGTGTTGGAGAGGAGGTTGTTAGCAAGGAGGTGATCTGAGACTTGAGAATGAATGCATCTCTCTAGTACTTTGTAGAGTGGCGAGAGAACATCTATGGGGCGGTAACTGATTAGATCTGTGGAGGGGCCTCCTTTGTGTAGGGGAATTATGTGTGAGAATTTCCATAGAGTAGGAACATAACTTTCTGACAGAAATCTGTTAATCAAGAATGATACGGGGTAGGCTAGAGCGTCAGCTGCAAGTTGAATGTATTCACCTGGGAGGTTGTCTGCTGCTAATCTGGTGGTTTTAAGTTTGGTTAGTAGTTGTTTTATTTTGGAGGTAGGAACAGGAGAGAAAGAGAAAGAGAAGCTAGTTGGGAGATTGTTAGTTCTAGTTGATGGTGTGGGTTTATGGGGGGGTTGTGTTGTCTAGCTAGTGATAGTACGGTTTGTGTGAAGTGATTGTTGAGAGGTAGCAATATTTTCGGAGGAGTGAGTTAAGTTAGGAGTGGGTGTACTTACTTTACCTGGGAGGAGGATGGAGTTTATTGAGGACCAGAATTGTTTGGGGTTATGTTGGAGGAGGTAAGGGCAGACTGGTAGTATTGGATTTTGTCCTGTTTTATAAGCTTTTTGGTTCTATTGCCTAGTTCTAGGAATTTTTGCCTAGTAGAGGGGGTTTTGGTTTTGTGCCAGTCATCCCACGCTTTATCCCTGTTTTTCATTTCAGACTTTGTGTTTTTTGTAGCCATGGGGATTGTTCGGGAACATCTTATGGGGGCATGGTAATTAAGAATGCTTAGGAATGTTTTATTAAAGTAGTCAACTACGTCATCTAGTTTGATGTATTTTAGAGGTTGCCAGTTACAGTCTTTTAGGGATGAGCTGAATGAGAGAGGGTTGAAGTTTTTTTTGCATATTTGATGGTAGATTATGGTTTTTGCTTTATAAAGGTGTTTTCTTAGTAAGAAGGTTGGGGAGTGATCACTGAGGCTGTCAGATAAGCAGCCTGCTATATATGACTGGGGGCTCTTATTGACTAGTATCCAATCAAGGGTAGTGTGTTTGTTGGAGTTATTTATCCTAGTAGATTTTTTATTTTATTTTATTTTATTTTACATTTGTTAACCTTTTCTGACTGAGCCGAAAAGGCCCTTTTTCAGCAGAGGCCTGGGGAGAAAAGCTCCACAAAGAAAAATTACAGACACATTTAGTTATTTAGACATGATCAGTATGCACACAAATTACAAGAGACATGTTTTTACAGTGGTATGTGGCACAAACAGTTACAGTAGAGAGAACAATCAAAAAATATTAATTTTAAAAATAAAGGTAAGTAATAGATTTGTGGTGTACGGCTGAACTTTGGAACGTAGGTAGAATACATACATAGTACACAGGTACAGTACATACATTGTAGATTAGCCAGTGTTTGTGAGTAAGATTGAAAAACTATTATCAATTGCTCTAGATTTAGTATGTATATGTTATCCGCTTTCACTAGCCTGGGGAGCAATCATGGCACTGCCAACTTTGCTTGAGATGTTGCCTGATGAGGTCTTTAAAGGAGGCTTTGGATGATGTGTTTTGAATGCTAGTAGGGACAGAGTTCCATTTTTAGCCACTGAACTACTATATAGTGCATCTCCAAAGCTATTGTAGCTGTTGGTGACTTCTAGTAGTAGTTTGCTTGATGATCTAAGAGGCCTTTTGGCTGAGTGATGTTGTACTAGGTTTTGAGGGCAGGACACTTATTGGGGAGGTAATAGATAGAATGACAGAGGCAGAGCAGATTGTAGGTTAGGAGGTTGGGCAGTTCAAGCCAGTGGAGCTATCTCAAAGCAGTACAGTGATGAGTTCTATATGAGCAATTTGCAGCAAAGCGGGCAATTCTGTTACAGCAAGCTTCCATTTTGCTTAGTTCAGTTTTGTTGAGATTAGTCAGAATGGGAGATGCATAGAGTAGGGTGGATAGAAGTTGGGAGCGAGCAATGGCTGATCTTGTGTTGTTGGTAAGAAATGGTTTGATACGGTAGAGTGACCCCAGTTTGGCATGTACTTTTTTAATAGTTAAGTTCAGATGACTATCAAATTTTAGGTGGGAGTCTATGGTTATTCCTAATAGCTTAGCCTGTGCCACTGGAGCAATTGGAGTAGCATTTGTGGAGTAGATAGTGAATTGACTGTTAGTGTTTTTGTTAGAACTGGTTATAATCATAAGCTGAGTTTTCTTTGGATTGAGGATAAGTTGGGCTTTGGTAAGGTAGTTTTTAACATCAGAGAATGCTAGTTGAGTTGTTTGCAGGAGGGTGGGAATGTTTTGTGCAGCACAGATTAAGGTAGTGTCATCTGCATACTGAATTATAGATGCATGCTGTGTGGAGGTAATTTGTGAAGACTGTGAATAGTAGTGGTCCTAAGACAGAACCCTGTGGGACTCATATAGTTATGGGCAGCTGAGGAGAGAGAGAATTTTCCCATTTCACAGCTTGGTACCTGTCAGTTAAGTAGCTTTGGAACCAGGTAAGAGTGGAATTAGATAGATGATATTGGTTTAGTTTGTTTAGCAGGATTTGGTGCGAGACTGTGTCAAATGCTTTGGACATATCCAAAAAAAGAGTTGACACTTGCAGGCCTTCATTTTTGAGACGGTTTACTGCATCTGTGAAGCAGAGGAGAGCGGTAGTGGTACTATGGGCAGGTCTGAAACCATGCTGAGTAGGTGACAGGATGTTGCAGTCTAGAAGATAGTTTAGCATCTGGGTATGGATGCATTTTTCTAGGATTTTGGCCAGGGGGGAGAGTAAAGCAATGGGTCTGTAGTTATTAAGTTCAGTGGTGGTCCCGCCTTTATGTATGGGTGTAACATAGGATATTTTCCAGAGTTTGGGCACATAGTTTTCAACAATTGATCTGTTTATGAGTGGGACTGGGATAGCAATAGCATCTGCTGTGAGTTTCAAGAAATAGCTGGGGAGTAGGTCGGCTGCTGTTGATGAGGTTTTTAGTTTGGAGAGCATGCTTTTAATTGAAGTGGTGGAAACTGTTTTGAGGGTAAAGCTTGTATTAGTGTTATTTGTTTTGGGGGGGATAGTGAGGAAGGAATTGTCCTGTGATACTACGGATAGAATTGAGTTCACAAAGTGGGAGTTGAATTGTGTTTCGATGGGAACTTTAGTGTCAGGGGTGGTTGGTTTGGGGGTAGCCTTTTGGGTGTATTTTAGTAGCTGGTTTACATTTTTTCCAAAATTTGTTGGTATTTAGTTTGTAATGTTGTGTAGTAGGATTTCTTGTCCAGCCTAATGCATTTTTTTGCATGGTTGCGCAGTTCATGGTACTTAGTTAGGCTTTGTGTTTCTTTGTTTTTTTGATAGTAACGCGAGGCAGTGTCTCTGGACTTGAGGATTTGTTTGGTTTCTTTACTGAGCCAGGGATTTGTAAAGGTTCTAACCTTGATTTAACCAATGGAGCGACAGTGTCTAGGTGTTGTAGAAATGTTTTGTTGAAATATGCTACAGCCTGGTCAAGTGGGAGGGTTTTTAGGGGGGTCCAGTCACAGTTACACAGTAAAGTGTTGAGGACCTCAGGAGAGAATTTTTTTGTGTTTCTAGTGGTTTTGCATATGCTTGTTCTACTACGTATAAAGTATATTATGTTGTGAAGATGACTGGACTAGTTGGGTGAAGCCATGAAGATTTACATGATGGGTTGGGTGGTTACTAGAGTAGGATTGCCAGTCACTGTTGAAGTCTCCTAGAATTAAAGCATCTTGGGGTAGGTAGTGGGTAGTCCAACTGAGGAGGTTTTCAAGTGGAGGGATGTTGTGGCCAGGTGGGAAGTAGCAACCCATTATGTTTAGGGTTTTATTTTGGTTTATTTTAAGGTTGGTATATATTATTTCTTCCTTACCTATTTGGGGAGCTGCTAACTTTAAGATCTGGATGTCTAGATGCTGCTTAAATATTACAGCTATACCACGTCCTTTTGTGTTTAGTCGGTCTACTCTTAGTATATTGCAACCAGTAGGGAGGATTTGCTCATTAGTAATGTGCAGTTTTAACCATGGTTCTGTAAGGATCACTACATCAGGGGAGTAGAAGTCTATGGTGGCATGGAATTTATGCACCTTGTTGCATATACGTCTAATAGTTAGGCTTATCAGAAGGAGGTTGGTTGGCTTTCTATTGGTTGTGATTTGGGAGATGTGGTTTGTAGTCTGATTATGAGGGGAGGGGTTGGAGATAGAGGGACCAGGATTAGGATGAATGTCTCCACTGAGTGCTAGGTTGGATATGGATGAGATTATTAGTTTTATCAATTTCTGTATATGCTTGCTTATAAGTTAAGTTTTTTGATTGTGTTCTGTGGGCAATAGGTATGGTGGTAGGGTTATGTTAGGTTGTGGGGTTGTTTTTAGTTTAGGTATTGTGGTCTGTAGCCTATATAGAGGTTGTATTGGGAAGGTTGTTGACCTGATGAGAGAGTAGTAGAGTAGAGGTGGGATAGGAGTGGTGGTGTGTGTGGTGGTTCAGTGGTAGTGGTTGAGTTCAGGAATGGTGGAGGTTTGGTAAGATGTGATGTATGCAAGGAGTGAGCATGCAGTGAGTACAGGTATGGTGTGCTTGTACATATTAGCGGAGTAGGAGGGATAGTAGTGAGAAGTTGTAGGAGGAAGTATACGTGTAGTGATGTTATAGGTTGAAGGGTGGGTGGGGTTACTGTTTGGGGGAAGGAAGGGGAGCGTAGCAGGCAACAGATGAAGGAAGACTATCAGTAGGTTTATAGGTTATAAAATTTGAATACCAAATAGAATATAACCCCAATAATAATGCTCCCACCCCTCATAAAAATATGGTATTTACATCTTCTTTCACACTCATATTACCTGACTGTACCTTATAAAGCTTATGTTCCTTACAAAATAACCACTCTGTATGTGTAAAGTAACATCACTTTTCTCTAAACTGTATTGTTTGAATGTTCCTGAATTTTTGAGTTTTGTTTAAATATTTTTGAGTATTGTTTGAATGTTTCCTGAAATTTTGAACTCAAATGTTTGTATCTTGTACAATTGCATTATTTTTATTATCATGCTATTGTTTGTACCTAGTTTGTTTGTTTTTTGGAGCTTTTCTCCCCAGGACTCCATTGAAAACGGGTTCTTTTTGGCCCAATGGACTATCCTGGTAAACCAACTGCAAATAAATAAATAAATAAAATAACTATTTCCACTTCCAGCTAGAATACGAGATAATACTGAAAGCTCTGTTTTTAACTCATGTTGACAAAAGGGATGAAAAAAATATAAACAGATTATTAAAGAGACAATGAAAAAAACTGTAGACTTTAATGAACTGTAGCATAAAATTCTACCATGCAAGGTCATTTTTTTTTTTCCTTCAGGAAGAGAGTTTTAAAACGTTTGCCCTCTTTCTTTATTGTTGCCACTAATATGTTGGTCATGTAGTGTGGTTTTCTGCGCACTATACAGCTTCTAAAATCACATGTGATGATGGGGGTTCAGAAAAAGGTGATAATGGAAAACACATTGGACCACATCAGTGTTTTCACATAGCTCTCAGAACATTACAGCAATTGCGTAACACGTAGAAGCTGCTGCATATCAGACTTCATACCTCTCAATCTCTTAATGCAAGAAATTGGGAAAGTGCTCAAAACCGTGGGAGGATAAAAGCCCAAAAACAGGGACGTATTTTGCATATTTCTGATACAATCTTAGAAAGTTGCTAAAATAACATAATTTGTGTGAGGATACATTTTTTTCTGAAGGATAAACGCCTGAAATTCAAATGAATGACATTGTTTAGTGACTTAAATTCTCACTGATTTGTCAGAAAATCACAAATGTTATGATGAAAGGCCCCAAAAGAGGAGACAAAAATTTTGACAGTTCAGCAGTTTGTTTATTGAACAAAAAAGTTGAGCTGTGACCGAGATGATTATTCAACAGCTCCTAGATGTTCCGCAACTGCCGTAATGTTCTAAGAGCTACGCAAACACACTGGTGCAGTCCAGATTTTCCACTAACGCAGAAAGTTGCTTAAATAACATTTTTTTCTGTATTTCCTAAAATATATACAGTTAGAAACTCAAATGTCCGTCATTAGCTGCTGACCGTAACCCAGAACAATTTGTAAAGAAACTTAAATTTTACGAGGAACATATGAAATAAAATTAGGGACATTCTGCCAAATCAGTAACAGTCGTGAGGTATGGACTGCAGCTGTGGGCATATATATGTTTTTTTTTTTACCTTGACAAGAATGCTGCCGACATCATCTCTATTTTTAATTAAAGTTGCCATAGTTTGTTGCTGTTTGTGATACAAAAATCCTTTTACAAAGTCAATTCCATCCTTTTCCGAGTACTGCTAACAGACGCATACCGTACGGGGAAACTACAAGTGGTTCCCATAGCAGCCAAACGCTGCATGTACCAATTTGTTCCGCAAGAAGGGGGAGGGCATTTATGCGTGATTTTCAACCGGCACTCGCGTGTTTATTTTCAAAATTCCACTGTGACTACAAGGCAGGCTTGAAAAGTGTATGTCGCAACAAATTAAGTAATTCCGAGATTTAGCTTTTATGCGGCAGTACATTATTTATATAACTTAGTTATAGCGATTTGAAAAACACGTGACTAGTGTAGGTCTTCATCACAGAAAACGCCTCCCCCTGAATAAAATTGGTATAACCCAAGCGGAAGCTGTTTACATTCCCGGGGTGAAAGGTTAGGAGGAGCAACTGAGAATTGAAAACTGTATTATGGCTTGTGTACCTTGCGCGCTTATTACTAGTTGCGATTCTTCTTTTGTTGAAGAAGAAATTGTAAGACGTGAGTATTTATTTTAAATGCTGATGAGATAGGGGATGGAACGAAATTGTTGATCTGTTAATTGTGTAACTAACAATACTGTTTCTGATAAATGTACGAGAACCAAGGCGCAATACCTGTTTTTCCTAAGAGAATAGTTGCCAATACGTTTACATTCCGCAAGCTTTTGATTCATTTTGACTCACCTACACAGTTAGCATTGTACTGTTACAGATCATAACTGATTAGCATGGGTGTGCAGATAAGTGGAGGCAGGAGTTCGGAGTTAGATACCCGGTTGCTAAAAGAATAACCTGTCACGCACTTGCTCTTATGTTTCGGGTAGGTGACCTTTGATGTATAGGAACAAAAAAATGTTCAAAACATAACGTGAGAAATTGGGAGTTCCATTTTTCTGGAGTGTTGTTACTGATCTGCTAATTGCAAAACAATGTCTTGAGTTGATTTACTGCAGGTACGGAATAAGGTAGCCTCTGCATTTGTTCAAAACTGACTTTTTGCTTGGGTTATCTTGCCATTTTTAGTTGCTGCTTTAAGCTGAACATTGCAGAGCCATAGCTCTCAACCTTCCATCCAGAATGTGGAACAAATGGGCAAAAGGTGGAGCACTTATAAACAATCTCTACAAGGAAAATTTGTTACTTTACACATACACAAGATAATTCTGACTAGTTAATATAATTTAATATTATTTAGCACTGATATCTATCTGAAAGGTATATCTAGGCTTGCCAACTGTCCAGAATTTTTCTGGACAGTCCAGATTTAAGGGACATTGTCACTGGTATTGAAGAACACAAAAATGTTTGTTTGCGCACAGTAATATTGTACAACAGTCCCCTTGAGGGGAGGTTCATAGGTTGGTACTAGGCTATCTGCCCTAGGGCTATACAAGCCTAGCCATAACAATTCCCTGGATATTTCTTCCCACAATATTTACTTCCCTGGACCCCTGTCTAGCAGGGCGAGTGACATGATCCTCGGGGTGAATTTCCAAGGTTCCTTTTGAAGAGGGCCAAGGTGGCACTCTGCCTGACGTGTATGGGCAGGCAGCCTATTCCAAAGTATGAGGAGTCTCTGGGTTAGGAGCCTATCCCTCCAGCATATTTTGTTCGTTGTGATGACAAGGTTTAGATCCCTGGAGCGTGTGGCTCTGAGGGATTGGGATTTCTTTAAGTGGAGCATGTCCAGCTGCTCAGGGTTTGACATGGCCTTGTATGTTAAGCAGAGATCGCCTCTGAGTAGACGGATTAGCCACAGAGTATAGCTGGAGTTTTTTTAGACGGTCAGCATATGGCATCTGCTTTAGGACTGTGATTTCTTTTAGTGAGGTATTTCTGCGGCCTTTCCAGTTGTTGCAGATGTCTTGTGAGGTACATACCAAATGGGTTGTTGTACTCTATAATGGGTCTGAGGGATAAGTATAGTGGGACAATGACCTCCTTTTTTTCTTGATGAAAAGCCCTTAGTGATGAGGTGTGCAACATAGAAGGATTTCCTGACTGTTGTGGCGATGTGGTTATCGAAGGTGAGACCACTGTCCACCTGTGTCCCTAAGTCTCTCATCACACTTTCGATGTTTAATGTACTGCCACCTATGTGGTAATTCATGGGTGCATGTTTTTTTCCAAAGGAGATCACTGTACATTTCTTGGCATTAAGCTTGAGCCTATGGCTCTGGCACCATGCATCTGTTTCTGTAAGGCCCTTTTGTAGAATAGCCTCATAATTTGGGGATTCAGTAGTGGCTCCCAGTTTGCAGTCATCTGCAAACTTTGTTAGCCAGAGTCCCTTAGTATTGGCCTGTACATCAGAGAAGTAGATGCCAAACAAGAGTGGTCCCAGGACTGAACCCTAAGGTTCTTCACTTGTCACTTGTCTGGAGCTGGATTTGGAGTCGGCTACTTTTACAGTCTGGGTTCTGTCAGTAAGTCAGTTGGCAACCCATCAAGTGACATAGGGATTTATGCCCAGCTTAGTAAGTTTATCTATGATTCCAGAGTGGGGGATGGTGTCGATGGACTTGGCGAGGTCCAGATAGGCTGTGTGGACTGCCTTACCCTCATCCACAGCTCTGGAGACTGATTCGAAGAAGTCAGTCAGGTTCAGGAGACAAGATCGGCCCTTCACAAACCCAAACTGGGTGGGGTCCAGTGTTTGAAGGTTGCCATTGTCTTTGTTTATAAGTTCCATGATAATGCGTTTCATGCCCTTGCAGATTAGGCTCGTCAGACTGATGGGACAGTAGTTCCCGGGATCCAAGGAGGATCCCCCCCCCCCTTGTGGACAGGGATAACCATTGATGTGTGCCACTTGGTGGGCATGAAGCCTGAGCTGAGGCTATGATCAACCATGACACTGAAGTGAGGTGCTAGTTCATTTTGTAGTTCATGTAGTACACAGCCCGGGATGTCATCTGGTCCCCTGGATGCTGTATTCTTAGCTTTGGAGAGTGCAGTTTCTACCTGTGTGGCTGTGATTACTGGAATTTGGCAATCTTTTGGTATTGAGATGGGCCCTTTAGGGGGTGAGAGGGGGATGAAGTTGGCACTAAATCGATCTGCCAGGATACTGGCAATATCCGTGGGATCAGTATATTTAATGCCATTCTGTTGTAGCTCAGAGCAGACCTGAGCATTACCATTTGGATTCTTGACCTAACTATAGAATGCCTTGTGGTTGTCTTAGGAATCTTTGCAATTTTATTTTTGTAACTAGCTTTTGAGGATTTAATGAGGGTCTCAGCTTCTTACTGAGGCTGGTGAGGGAGTTTTTTGCATCCTGGGATTTTTCTCTTTTCTGCAACAGTTTTTTCTTTCTATTGTATAGTTTGTTTATAGCAGAGGACCACCAGATTGGCTTCCTTTTTTTGGAGGAGAACATCTTGGTTCTATTTGGGATGGCACGATTCATGCACAAGTGGATGTACTCAAACAGTGCCTTAGTGTAGGATTCTGCATTTGAACTTTCAGATCCCGTCTGCATGGGTGTCATGAAGTTTGTAATTTCTGACTTCAGTAGCATGAAGTTGCCTTTGGAAGAGTTTTTTAAGGAGCTTTCCTTACTGGGGGGTGGGGGTGGGATGTGGGTAGGGTGATTTGCTTATGGTCAGACCTGACCAATGAGGGGTGACCACTGGTGTGGAGCATCTGTCTCCCATGTTGGTAATGAACAGGTCTAGGATATTGGAGCCCCTGGTGGGACAATGGATTAGTTGATCCAGAGCGTTGGAATTTATGAATTCCAAGAACTGTTGGGAAAAGGAGTTGGTACCCAAGTAGTTTTTCCAGTTAATGGCAGGATAGTTGAAATCACCCAGTATTAGGGTGATTTGTATCTTAATATTTTGCAGTATATTTAGAAAGGTGTAGTGAGAATCTTGCGGCATAGTTGAGGATCTGTAGCAAGCTACAATTTGGATTGCAGTCTTACCTAGTGGTAGTTCCCCTGGAGAATTTCAGATACATTGTGTTGGGCAACTAGCCTGGAGGTGTGAATATCTTTGGTGAATATGGACACTCCACCTTTAGTGTTTCAGTCTTGGTTTTGTGGCTGAAAAGTGTGGTTAGAGTTGTAGCCTGGTATTGCAGGGGTGTTCTTTGGAGCCTTGAACCAGGTCTCAGTTACTGCACAGATATCTGTTCTCCATTTTTAGGAGTGCCTCGAGAAAGTGCATTTTGAGGTTTAGACTTCTAGCATTGAGTAGCATTACCTTCAGATTTTGCATGCTTGTATCTGTTACGGTGGTGGTTTTGTCCTTTGAACCTTGCCTAAAAAAGGCACTATAGGGGTAGCAAGAGCTTTAGCCAGTAACCTGAATCCCAGGGGTGACAGGTGCAGACCATCTCTGTCAAAGCATCATGGTTTGTCGATCATGTCTTCCCAGGCAGACAGATACTGGATCCCCTTTGAATGACACCAGAAGCATAGCCAATTGTTGAAGTCAATCATTTGGTCCTTATACTGTGGCATCATTCTGGGTGAAGGCAGGATGCTACTCAGGGCTAGGGTCATACCTGCCTGGGCCACATGATCCGAGAGCACTTCATGTCTCTTTTCATGTAGTCCAGGGAGGTATGTTTCAAGTCATTCACTCCAACATGGACAATGACAGAGTCATATTTGTACTTGTTGTGGAGTGACTTGAGTGCATGTGTTATGTGGCGGATCCTGGCACCCGACAGGCAGCTGACTGTAATTTTCTCCTTGTTCAGCCTGGTGAGTGGGGCATCAGTGTGCCTGACTATAGAGTCACCTATGACTAAAGTGTCGGGTACATTGTCTTTCCTTAGGGGCGGTTGTTGGGTGGCACACTGGTGTTGTGAGCTATGTGTCACTTTGGTTGTGTTTGTTTGCGTTTCAGCTTCGGAGGTCCTTGTTGCTTGGGCAGGTTAATGTTAAGGGCCTCCGCATATGTGTGGGTGTTGCTATGTGTGGGTTTTGAAGGGCTATGAGTTGCTTGAGATGTATTGCAGGTGTTAACCATTTCTTGACTGTCTAGCACAGTCTTTGCCGGAGAGAGCTTTGCTTCCAATTTGGCTGTGTAAATGCATCTCTCGCATGTTGTAGTGTTGGGTGGTAGGAGAGGGTTGTCTGTGTACATGAGGCAGTTAAATGTACACTTCTATTCTGCACGGATTTTGCTTTGACATACATGTCCAGAATTCTTGACATGAAAAGTTGGCAACCCTACGTGTGTCTGCTCAAGAACAGACTCCCCATCCTCATAATACAGCTCATCTTTGAACTTAACGCTATCAACAGTGAATGTGTGGCAGACCGTTTAAGTGTGGAAGGGTGAGGAATGTGGACTTTGTAATGGCAGGGTAGTTGAAATCACCCAGTATTAGGGTGGTATTAGGGTGTTTGGTTGTATCTTAATATTTTCCAGTATATTTAGAAAGGTGTAATGAGAATCTTTAGGTATGGTGGAGGATCTGTAGCAAGCTACAATTTGGATTGCACTCTTTTACTTGATGAACATTCCTCATAGTGAAGTGCACTTTTTAGGTATGTTGAGAGTTCCCACCCATTTAGGGGATAGTTTGAGTGTTGTTCAACCTGTCTGTTTCTGACCAGCCTTGCATATTCCCACCACACATCTCAAGTTTTTATTTTTATTCTATTTATTTATTTATTTGCAGTTGTTTACAAGGGTTAAAGTACTGATCAGTTCTGACCAATTTCAGCCTCAGTCCAGCGTCAAAAACAGAAAACAAGCAAGAGTGCCATAACACATAAGTGACAGTAAAACAGTGCAATGGTAGAATAGTAGTTTGTATATATAGGAAGTCCAATGTATTAATTTACAACATGTACAAA
This sequence comes from Protopterus annectens, assembly GCF_019279795.1. NCBI lineage: Eukaryota > Metazoa > Chordata > Ceratodontiformes > Protopteridae > Protopterus > Protopterus annectens. Next base: position 1,266,487,417 of record NC_056739.1, on the reverse strand, counting down.
CATTTCAAGATTAGAGAAATTATAGTAACATAAATTAGAAATGTGAAAAGGAACAAGTGATCTTGGTGGTTGAGTTAGAGTGGAGAAGAGAGAAAGTACATTTAAGAGATGTGACTTGAGATAACAAGCAGATTCTGTTTAATGAACTAAAGGTGATTTTGGTAGAGAACAGAACTTGGAATACAAGGATGAGTCTTTTAATTTCAGGTGGGAAGAACTTCCACAGTTTGAGGCCAATAATTGACAATGCGTGGTTAGAGATTTGTAGCTTGGAGTGTGAGATTTGTTTCTTAGGGCTTGAGTGGTTTAAGCTTCTCGGGTTGAATGTAGCATTATGTGTTATTAGCTTTGAGGTTAAATGTGGTAGATTATGTTCATGTAGGAGTTTTCAACGTTTATGATCCCAGGAACAGATCTGCTCTTTGGTTAACTGGAGCCAATTTACCTTTTTAGTGGTATATAGTGATGTTCATTTTTTGAAGTGTGTAATCTACATGTTTTACATGGGGTTGGGGGAATGGAAATGGGATGATAGTGTGATGGAAATGTGGATGTTTTTTGTTAGGACAGTTTTTTTTTTTTTTACTATGGCAGATTTCATATGCCTGGGAGGGATAGTAAGCTGGTCAAATTTTTAGTAGTCTGCTGAAATAAGAGGAAGGCTGCATTCAAAATTAGGAAGTATGAGTCCTTATTCTATTGCAGATCTGATGGAGTGTGACAGAATATTTTTTATTCCCAGAAAAGTAAGGGATTCTTTTTTATGTATGTTATCAAAAATGCAGGTGGATGTTGAGTGAGAAGTGAGACCTAGATAATTGAAAGGGGAGACTTGCCCTAAGCGACTGTTGTTGTGATCATAGATTGTTTAGTTTACCAAGTTTCTTTAGGACCAGAAAAGCGTAGATGTAGTTGTGGATGTATTTAGTTTGAGATTTTTGTAGTAATTCACTCAATGAGGCAACTTAACTCAGACTGTACTTGTTGTAAGGCAGCTAGGGAGAGATTGGAGCAGTAGAGGACCATGTCATCTGTGTGTAGGAAGTGAGGAAGGTAAGGAAGATCAAGTGGAAGTTTGTTGATGTATATAGATAACAGAAGGGGAACAAGAATAGAGCCTTGAGGTACATGAGTAATAGTTCACTGAGAAGTGGTAGTTGGTCAGATAACATTGGCACCAAGAGATTGCATCGTACCTCTGAACTGTCTAGACTTTCACAGAATGTCCAGATTTTTACCTCATATTTTTAGTCTGTTCCTCGTAAAATTTGTGGTTTTCTGGCAATTCACTTGAGGACTGAGGTCATTGAATAATAATGTACATTTGAATATCCTAGTTGTTTCATACTTCATACCCATCAGAAAATGCATGCTGTTATAGTAATAAATAAATAACATTAAGAATTTACCTTGTATGCCTGTAGTCAGGAACAGCACTTCAGGATGTGCAAACAGAAATTTTATTTTTACAGCGCTGGAAGTCAGTCTTCATAGTCCTTGATGAAGCATTCTCACTTTACATACAAAAACTGTAATTTTATACATTTTCTTATCAGACTGCTCATACAATTTCATTACGTTACAGTGACTGTGTCCTATAGAAAACTTTGCAAATGTCCTCATCCCTTGTGATTTTCGCCTCAGACTTCACATGAACACCTTCCTATACATGATTCACCTGCTTCCAGGGGGTCTTGTTTATGACTTTGGATGTTTCATACCTGCCCTAGCAGCACTGCACTCCTATCCTGGAGGAGTCAGGCTAACCAATTCCTTTTTGTAATAACTACATGCCTCACTTCATGCAACACTTACTATTATGTCTTATTACATACTAAAAGAATGCAGTTTGAAAAGAACAGTAATACTGCAGTTATGAAGCTGTATTTTTCCCAGCCCTGCATACAAATATTTGCTTTTTATTAACAATCTTATTATAGCATCATTAATAAATTGAAATTAATATACATTTTTAATAAGCTGGTCTTGTCCCATAACACATGCTAACACAAATTCTATTATTCTACTAACCTTCTAAGCTTGTAAGAGCAATATTTAAAATCTGTCCTTATTTATTTATTTATTTCCAGTTTGATTACCGGGGAAGTCCACTGGGCCCTGAGACCCATTTTCAGTGGAGGCCCAGGGAGAAAAGCTCCAGATATACAAATATAAAATACAGAAATATAAAATATGAATGATACATTGAGGTAATCCGTTTGTACAATAGAAACATTCATTATTGCAACAAAGTCAAATACTACTTCACTAAGGTTATTCTAAAAGGTTATACAATAATAAGCTGTTCTTATAGGGTAATTTAAGACAAAGCATTATTTGAGCACATGAGCACATTCTTAGAAGGTTATACATTTGTAAAGGAATTCTTATAGAGTAGTTTGAGAAAATGCAATTATATAAGCACATAGAGAAGAGAGTTAAGAAATCTATTTACAATATTTACATGAAGCAGTATGAAGATAAGTCTTTGGGACAGTTTTGAGTGCAATGGAGCACTCCATGTGGTATGAATATGTACTTGGATAGTTTTTAGTTGAGGTGGACTAAAGGGCAGCCTCACCTTTTTACACTCTAGGTAGGATATTTATGAGTTTTTGAATAGTTTTAGGTAGGGTGAAAGCAGGTGCATTTCCACTTAGTGGACAGATGTTTGAAAAGCAGAGTTTTGAAATTTTCAGTGCTTGATATAGTTCTTAGAGAAGAAGGGAGAGAGTTCCAAGCCCTATTATTTCTGGGTCTTTGTCCAGATTTGTTTGCTGTAAAATGTTGAGAGGTATGTATGGTATGTATGGTATCAGGGCTAATTCCTAGTTCTGAAAGTTGGATTATAAGAGAGGAATGACTGACTCAGTCTAAGTCTCTGGGGAGTTCTATAAAAGTTGTACCAGGGAACATGGTTTTGTTTATTGATATGAGAATGTCATTGGTCAGGGATCAGAAAGCTGTGGCTGTGGGAAGTTGTGGATTGCAATTAATAAAGAGCTGAAGGACTTTATCTGGGAGGGGAAGGCGGAAAGAATATGGGATAAGCTGATTCTATCAGTAGAACAGGGTGGATTGTGATTACCAATTTGAAGGGGTATTTTAGAGATACACAGTTAACGCAAGCAGAAAACTTAGGAGTGGAAAGGTATGATGTTGAAACAGGGGGAAATCTCAAGAAGTGAGGAGAGGCTGGGATTTTGGATGCCGGCTTTTAAGGAGAATAACAATAGTCATACAGAATGAATATTTTCTGCAACTTTATGAATATAATAAAGAACTAAGCCAACACGGGATTGGAGAAAGGAGATTCTGCCAATACGGATGACTGCAATTAGGGATATAGACAATATTTGAGAACTGACAAAGGAACTAAGGTATTGGGAGTAAATAACTAGAGAGGGAAAGATGCTAGAATGGAAAGATGCCAATAATTTATATGGACTGCAGGTTAGAGATTGATATTGGTCCTCGACAGGGAAGGCGGAGTGTAGGCAAAGAGAAGGAAATAGGGGGTCTGAAATGAAAGACCAACACTGGTAGAGTTTTTAGTAGAATCGAGAACAGAAGTTGCCATTAAAAAGAATAATTAATGGAGCATATAAACTATTGAATATGCATGATCACTATAAGAATCATCAGAGGAGGTTAGAAAGGAATGGGAAGAGAGACTGCTTAATCACTTCACAAAGAAACAATGGGGGATATATGTATGTCTCCCAAATATGCAACAAAATCTATAAGATTTAGGATTTTTTTACTTGGAACTGTTTACATAGATATTTTTATACCCCCAATAGATTCCAGAGAATTTTTCCTCTTATAGAAAGAAATGTGTGATTGGGAAGAAGGGGGTAATTGGGAGCACATTTTCTGGGAGTGCAGTGAGTTTTAAGGATTCCCTGCGGGTTGCAATGTCTGAGATGCTGGGTAGGCAGATTGGTGTGACAAGGGGGGGGGGGTGATTTTTCTGAGCTATGATACAGAATCTGAATTGCTTAAACATGGTGAGGCTTTGCTGTCTGTAATTATGGTGGCTGCTGAAGAAGCAGTTTCTTGAAAATGGAAACCAAAATCTAAATCAACTATATTAGAAGTAGTGAATATAGTAACAGAAATAAAACAACCGGAATTGAGATGTTTAGAAAAAGGTGGGAGCAAACTATATAGGAAAAATGGGTATTGTGGGAACAATACATACAGTGAGGGTGGATGAGGTTTAAAATAAGGCAGGGCTTAAATGACCTATGTAATGTTTGACTGAAAATGATTGGGTTGATTATAAGTGATGTATAATATTTGTAATTGGGAGTGTGCCAGTATGGTTTGTGATGTAAAATGCTTGCAACTAAGATTGTGTTGGTGTGGTTTATTTTCATTTATATAAATGTATGATTGCTTGGGTTGTAAGTGATGGTTTAATAAGGATGTTTTCTTACAAAAATAAGATGACAGGAATTGAATAATTTAATGTAATGTTGCTTAGGTTATGTGATATTTAGCAGTATATGTAAAGTTGTTGTTGTTTGTCTTTCGGCTTTTCCCGGTAAGGGGTCACCACAGCTGAACTCCAGTCCGCTAATGATTGGCAGTAGATTTTTACGAAACCACGAGGTGCCAGCTCGACGCCCAGCCTTCAACGAAGGCACGCCCATTTACGCACGCATGTCTTTCAAACGCTACCCAACCACGGGGAGGACATGCAGACTCAACACAGAAGGCACTCCCAAGCCGAGAATCGAACAGGAGAACCTCTTGCTGTGAGGTAACAACGCTACCGCCGTACCACCGCAGCAGACCTGTTTGTTAATTTTAACTTGATAATACAGTCTGCTTTCTATTATATAATGCCCCTATGTCACAAGTGATAATTCAATAAAGTTGTTTAGAAACTGTGGCTGTGCAGCTCCCCGACCAGAAGACATGTTGTTTCTGAAAGAAGATGGTATTTTAGTAATACATCCTGTGAACTAAAGATAGGCAATTTACTCCAATATTTTGTACAGGGTTGGGAGAATGAAAATGGGAAGGAAATATGGGTTGGCCTGGTTAGGGCAGTGGTTTTACTATGGCAGATTTCCATTTATGAGGCATGATGTTGGTAGTAAGATAAAGACTAAAGATGTGTTTTAGGGGTGCAACAATAAAGTCATGACGGTGGTGTGGTATGTGAGCAATTGGTGCAGATTGCCTATACCTGGAGGACCTTCTACATGTGCGTGTTTCAGTAAAAGGAAAAAAAATTTGGATCAAATTTGCTAGAAGTAAGAGTGGAAGATCTTGTAGATTGGATGAGGTGGTGGACGGAGGGGTTATCTGGTCACAGCCAAGCCTCGGGAACTACTAGGAGGTTTGGGTTGTGAACAGTTGTTATAGCACTGATTTGATCCATTTTGCTTGCAATGCTTTGGGCGTTGAAAAGGTAATAGGAGAGAGGCTGTGAATACGTCTTCTGCTTGAGAGGAGGAGGAGTAGTAATATGTAAATAGCTTGTACAAGCACTTGGGAAGCTTGATTTGAAGTTTTGGCTGGGATGGGTGGGTGTATGGGTGGTAGTTAAGTTTAATGATGAGTAAGTAGTGACTGGTGAAATGAAGGGATATTAACAGATGAATAGGAGTGCCTAGGAATGCTAAAGGTGAAGACTGTGTAGGTTAGGTTGGGACTTGTAAAGGAAAGGGTAGGAAGGTTGGCATGTTTTGGTGATTAATGATGGTATATGAGAATGATGGGTTTGAGGGGGTGATGTTGGATAAGGAGAAAAATGTGAAAAATAGCCAGTGCTGAATAACAAGATTGTTTGCGATAGTGAGGGGAAAAGAAGCAGGATGTAAAGAAGTGACAGATAAACCCTACTATCTTCTCTGGAGGGAGAAGGTTTCCCTATAAAATAGCAACATTGAGAAATTTGGTACAAAATGCATTATCAATGAATGCAAAAAAAAAAAAGCTTAATATTTTGCCATACAAGAAAATCTGGACATAGCCAAAAACAGTTGATGGTGGGGTAAAGGCAAAAAAATCAGGGACAGATTTGAAATATTGCTCTCATAAATTTAGCAAGTTGGTAAAATAAAAGGATATGCCTGTAGCATGTATTTTCTAAAGGATAACATACCTGAAACTCAAGTGTATGTTATCACTTATTGACTTCAGTCCTCAGTGATTGCCAGGAAACTACATATTTTATAAGAAATGGACTAAAAATATGACACATGACTCTGGAAGTGTTGAGTGGTATGATTCCCACATTTGGTGATTGGTTATGTCATGAATAGACACCTGCATATGTGGCAATAAATGGGTCTACTTCAAACATTGAGATCTTATAACATTGAAACTCAAACCTTAAAACCATAATATCGAAAACCCAAAACAACGAAAACTCAGAACACAAAGTGCGCATCATAACATAGAAAACTACAAAGCACTTTCCACCTATAACAACACCAAAGTAAGAAAAACACTTTTTACTACACCTTGCAACCCCCCCCCCCATGTGGGCCCCTCACACACTCTGTAAATTAAATATACCAACTCCTAGATCGCACTACAGTGGAAAAAAGTTAATTTCCTAACTCCACTGTAACATCACCATACAGAATGTAAAATATGGATGTGTTGCTTTCATGGAAGTTGTTAGTGTTCTGAGAAGTGCTGGGAGAGGTGAGTAGAGGAAAAAGTGTTTATTTTGCCAATCTACGTGTTTTTAGGCCATACAGGTAAGTGATTTAGACGTGTACATTCTGTATGGTGATCGCAATACAGTGAGGTTAGGAAATTAACTTTTTTCCACTGTAGTTTGATCTTGGAGTTGGTATATTTAATTTATGGGGGGGTGTGCAGGGAGGCTTGCCCCCTACAGAAACAGTAAAAAATGTATTTGTTAGTTTGGTGGTGTTATAGGTGGAGGGGATGTTCTTTGTATTTGCATTGTAGTTTTCAGTCTTACGATGCACACTTTCAGTGTTCTGAGTTTTCGTTGTTCTGGGTTTTCAGTGTTATGGTCTCAGTGTTTTGAACTTCAGTGTTTTGAAGTAGACCCCGGTAAGCTGTTTGAAATTGTGATGAATTTTCAGTTTTATACATAAGTAGAATGAATGTAATCAAATTGAATAACTTGATTGCTAAACCCAGACCTTTTAGTAGTCATATGAATCCATTAGGATATTGTGATTATGGCTTAGTGATCGTTATTGAATTTGTTGACCAGGAGTGTCCAACTAGGAAGTATCATTTTCTGTGGAATCCCAGGGAGAAAATCGCTAGTGTAAAAGTAGCAACCTTGAGAAATTTAATTCGACGTGCATTATCAGTGAATTCAAATAGAAAAAGAAAAACTTTGTATTGTGCAGTGTAAGAGTAACTTTTATACAAGAGAATATGCATTAGTAAAACTATACTGCTGGAGGGACAGATTCATCACCCAGAGACTCCCTACACTATGGAACAGAATCCCAGTCCATGTGAGGCAGAGCCCCTCACTGACTCTGTTCAAGAGAAATCTTGACGAGTGGATGGGAGATCGTAGGTTTACCCCGGGAATCATCTCTGTATCACTGCTGGACAGAGGCACAGCAAACTAATGGGTATAGTATTCTCATCCTAAGGGGTGGTGAAAGCCACACACACTCTGGCTAGGCTTATAAATGCCCTAGGGCAGATAGCCTAGTATGAACCTATACATGAATAAACTGGATGAGCTTTATATTACACAGAGAGGTAAACTAAAGTTAGTGGCATTACTTTCTAAGATGCACTGTATTGCATAATTTTTATTTATTTTATTTTATATTTGTTTACCGGGATAGTCTATCTGGACAAGCAGTGCCTTTTTCAGGGGAGGCCCGGGAAGAAAAGCTCCACATTAAATGTGAACAGAAGCTTACACTGGTAATACACATTTAGTTATACAGAAAGACTAACACTTTCACTAGGTACGGAGATATGTCAAGCACATGATATATGATTTCAACACAGCATTTTTCAGTGACAGTGGATTACAGTGAGTGTAGTAAAAATCATAAAACTAGAGTGCATAGTATACCAATAATCTTAACGATTGTGATGGAACAGAGGCAGGGTAGCAGTACACAGGGATTAGATATTTTGTAGTAGTCCATACTAGATCACGGGGCTTGTTGGCTAAAGGATATCTTTCATTAGGTTGGCCTAGATTAAGTGTGTTTTAAGGGCCTTTTTGAATTGTGTAGTATTGGTGGTTTTTATGTTTAGGGGTAGAGAATTCCAAAGTTTAGCTATACAGTTAGAATAGAGAGCTTTACCAGCAGTGTTGGTAACGTTTGTAATTAATAGGCATTTGTTGTTAAAACGAAGGACACGATTAGCAGAGTATGGTTGAAGGAGGTTAAGGAAGGCAGAAGTTTTGTCTGGATGATAGATCAATTGATGGGCCATGGACAGTTGGCTATAGGCTAGGAGGTTGGGCAGTTCGAACCAAGAGAGTTGTTATAGAGCTATGCAGTGATTATGTGACTAACATTGCAGTTTTATTTTAGCAGGTGTCAAGTTTGCTTAAGTCTGATTTCTTGATGTTGGTGAGTATAGGTGATGCATAGAGAAGAGTAAAGACTAGGTGAGTTCTAGCAATGGTGGCTTTGGTGGCTTTTGTACTCTTTGTGAGGAATTTTTTATGTCTGTATAGTGATCCGATTTTTTATGTACTTTTTTATTGACTGGGCTATGTGTATGTCTGATTTCATGTTGCTATCTATGATTACCCCAAGAAGCTTGGTATGGGATACTGGGGAATTGATTGTGCTATTTGTTGATGATGTACTAAAAGAAGAAAAGAAGAGGTGGGGTCTTTTTTGTGAGGTGAAAAAGCATAGTTTAATCTTATTAGGGTTAAGAGTAAGTTGAGCATTAGATAGCCATGATTCTACATCTAGGAATGACTACTGGCTGATATGTTGCAGTTGTTGGAGTGAGGCAGCAGCACAAATTAGGGTTGAATCATCTGTATACTGGACCAGGGAAGCTTGTGAGGCAGAGTATGTAAGTTGTTAATTAATAGGGTGAAGAGGAGTGGCCCCACATAATAAGTGCATATTTTCTGAACGTCGTCAATACAAGTTTGCTGTGCAGTCAGATGTGTACAGCAAGGTAATGTAACATGAAGGTAAAGAGTTGGTTAAAAATTAACAGCAATGTACATGTTTTAGTTGTGGCGGTATAACTGCATGCATACACAGTATGATATAGCAATATATTTATTAATTTATGTAACTTTTATTAACTGAGTAAATGAACTGGTCTGAGGATCGTTTTTAGCCATGACCCAGGACTGGGGTATTGGATAAATCTTTCAAGCAGTTCTTGTACAGTATTTTCACATGATGTTGTAATGCACATGTAGTGCCATATGTATTCATACAAGGATCCAATATGCTTTTTAAGTAGCTTACGGTCTACACTATTTTCAGAGGATGTCCAAGAAAATTCCCATAAATACAGTTCAATGATTTTTTTTTTTTTTTTTTTTGGGGATATAAAAACTTACTGCTAAATTTCCCAGTAATGTTAGTTTACCTTAAGAGTTCAAGCATTTTAATAACCTAGGTTAGTTGTAGGAAAATGAGAATGCATGTTGAATGAGATGTGGGTGAGTGTGGGGTTGTTTATTTGTATCAACCAGGTGTAACTTTTTTCTATAGTTTCTTTCTAAATGGGACAAGCAAGATATCCCCACTTGTGTGAATTGTGGGGGGGGGGAGGTCACTTCAATAGACAAAAACTGAGGTACAAAGTGAACCAATAGTGTCTGTGTTAAGGAAAAGTAATTCTTAAATATTGAACCACATTCGATATAAAAATGTGTGTGTGTGTGTGTGTGTGTGTGTGTGTGTGTGTGTCGATATAAAAATGTGTGTGTGTGTGTGTGTGTGTGTGTGTGTGTGTATATATATATATATATATATATATATATATATATATATATATATATATATATATATATATATATATGTATGTGTGTACACTTCATTCATATACAAGACCTTTATGCAGAGACTTCAAAACTTTGAAGTCTTGATATGTACAGTGGATATAAAAAGTGTACACATCCCTGTTAAAATGCCAGGTTTTTGTGATGTAAAATGAGACCACAATAAATCATTTCAAAACTTTTCCCACCTTTAATGTGACTTATAACCTGTACAGTTCAATTGAAAAACAAACAAATCTGTTGGGAGGAAAAATATGTAAAAAAAAAAAAAAAAAAAAAAAAACTTAATAAGCTGGTTGCATAAGTGTGCATACCCTTAAACTAATACTTTGTTGAAGCACCTTTTGATTTACTTACGGCATTCAGTTTTCTTGGGTAGGAATCTATCGGCATGGCACATCTTGCTTAGCAATATTTTCCCACTCTTCCTTGCAAAAGTGCTCCAAATCTGTCTGATTGCGAGGGCATCTCTCGTACACAGCCATGTTCAGGTCACCCCACAGATTTTCTTGTTGGATTTAGGTCTGGGCTATTCCAAAACTTTTTTTCTTCTGGTGAAGCCATTCTTTTAATTTGGATGTATGCTTGGGGTCATTGTCATGTTGAAAGGTGAAATTCCTCTTCATCTTCAGCTTTCTAGCAGACGCTTGAAGGTTTTGGGCCAAAAGTGACTGGTATTTTGAAACTGTTCATAATTCCCTCCACCTTGACTAAAGCCTCAGTTCCAGCTGAAGAAAAGCAACCCCAAAGCATGATACTGCCACCACCATGCTTCATCGTGGAGATGGTGTTTTTTTTTTTTTTTTGGTGATGCAAAGTGTTGTTTTTGTGCCAGACGTACCTTTTGGAATTGTGGCCAAAAAGTTCAGCCTTGGTCTCCTCAGACCATAACACATTTTCATGCATGCTTTTGGGAGACTTTATGTATTGTTTGCAAATTTTAGACAGGCTTGGATGTTTTTCTGTGTAAGAAAAGGCTTCCGTCTTGCAACCCTACCCCATAGTTCAGAATTATGGAGAATATGTGAGATTGTTGTCACATGTAGTACACAACCAGTACTTGCCAAAAATTCCTGCAGCTCCTTCAGTGTTGCTGTAGGTCTGTGAGCAGCCTCCCTGATCAGTTTTCGTCTTGTTTTTTCATCAAATTTGGAGGGACGTCCAGTTCTTCGCAATGTCACTGTTGTCCCATATTTTCTCCACTTTTTGATAACTGTCTTCACTGTGTTCTGTGGTATATCCAATGCTGTGGAACTTTTTTGTACCCTCCTCCTGACTGATAACCTTTCAACAATGACATCCCTTTGATGCTTTGTAAACTTTCTGCGAACCATGGCTTTTACTGTAGCAGGCAACTGAGTAAATGTCAGGAAAATCCTACTAGGACAGCTGAACTTTTATTTGGGGTTAATCAGAGTCTCTCTAATTGATGTTAGTTGTGTACCCAAGAAGACTGAATGTTGTAATTAAATCAAAAGGTGCTTCAACAAAGTATTGAAGGGTGTGCACACGTATGCAACCAGCTTATTGTATGTTTTTTTATTTTTTATATTTTTTTCCCCAACAGATTTGTTTTTCAATTGAATTGCATAGGTTATAGGTCACATTAAAGGTGGAAAAAGTTTTGAAATTATTGTGGTCTCATTTTTTTATATCACAGAAACCTGGCATTTTTTAACAGGGATGTGTACACTTTTTATATCTACTGTATGCATTATTATATACAGAGCATTGCTGAGATGTGTTATAGCATTTGGAAGCTATAAAACCATTTCTAAACTTCCACCCTTCCAGGGTAGCAGTTAGTTCACCCCTAAGGACAATGCAGTAGGACTCCTAGTTTTCAGACAGTTCATCTCTGGTGCAATCATAACTGTAAGTTACAAATGTGTTTTTAAATGTGGGTTTTTAAATGCATTTTCTTTCAATGATTACTTATTTAATTATTCAATTAATTGTTAATAATGTGCACTATATAAATGTATGGATATCTAGTTAAGTATTAAAGTCTGAGGAAGCGTTGTGTATCAACGTGAAAGCGCTTTTGGATCCTGTTACTTGAATAAACCGTGAAGTGAATACTGAGAAAAAAATATCAGCTCATGGTTCCTGCATCTGTACAAGGCACTGCCAAACACTTGAGGGGAAACTACTAAAGTAGACCCTGATGATTTGTGGGAGAAGTATTTAGGGAGATAATTTGAAGTTAGGTTCGACAGCAGCTAACCGAACGATACTTACTGACTAGAAAGAATTAGCTTTGTCAAGAGTGATTAAAAAGAGGAGGTTCACCTGATTGGCTAATACCTTGCTACTGCTGTTTCTGGCCTCAACACAGCTTTGTGCTGCTGGGGTACAATGCCCACTTGCTTCTTCTCTCATCAGAAGCAAACCAGTAGCATCAGTCCCAAGATGAGAAGCAGGCCACAAGCTCTTTGATCAACGGTCTCATCCCAGATGATGCAGGGGTTCTGTATGTTGAAACCTTCTTGTAGATGCCTTGAATAGCAACCAGAACAATCGGATCCCACACAAACACTGCCCAATTAGAGAGACTCTGGAATTGATTCCTGCTGTACCTTCTTTCAGCAGGAGCAAAGTACAAACACAAATTGTATACCAACACCTATGAAGCAGTTATTAGGCTTTATAGTGACTAGCAGTCTCCAGAAAATAATTTTCCTGTGTTCCTCCTTTAATCAGACCACCAAAGGCAGAATGTGGGCTCTCCAACAGTGGGTGGTCTTGGACTAGATGTTGCAGATTTTAAAGCGGAGATGAAAAAAAGAGTTATCAAAAGAGCTGCATTGTGCACTAAGAAGTTAGATGCAAGGGAGGGGGTAACTCGAACTTTAGCAGTCTAAGGGGAGAGCTTCTAATTTTAAATGAGCAAGATAGATCAGAATGGGGTTGGCACTTAGTGTTTGGGCACTATGGAATACAGTTGGATAGTCAAATTTTAAATAATTGAAGGGGGTTGATTTCACAAAATAATTACATGCTTAATAACAGTAGCCAATGAGGGAGGAGAGGGATTGATGTCTTGACGTATACTGTTATGCATTATTGGCATTTAGTTTTAGTCCATGGTCCTGACGCAAGTTATTTGCATTATCTCTGCTGTAATATTATAATGTGTTGCTGATCCGTGTGTTTATAAAGTATATGAGTGTGTACATACAAGCATGCATATATGTAATGCAATATACGTGTATTAAGTACTTGGTCAAGTACTAGACAATGAATTTTCTGTTTTCACACTAGCAAATTGAGAGGAAGACTGGTATTGCCCCTTGGGGCTTTTTTAATAGCAAGAATCACATCGCACAAGAGACTGGAGGGTTTTTTTTTCCCGAAAATGTTGATGCTTTTGCCTGTCTAATTAAAAAAAAATCTGAAACGGACTAAATAGATTGGCAGCAAGTCAGTGGATTAAGGCTATGAGCTGTTAATGAGCTGCATCCTATAGTCCGGGGTTTGTTCCCTTCAGCCTTCATTTGCTTGTTTTGTGACTCTGGGAAAATCACTTAACCAGTGTTCTGGGGAACTACATGTAAATCTCAAAACATTTTCCTCAAGAGTAATCAGCATGAATTACCTGGATTTCAGTTAGTGGGAGGAAAAAGCCTGACATACAAACTCAAGCCAGGTGAAGAAAAAAACAAAAACAGCAGGTGGTTTTAATTTTTTTTTTTTTTTTTTCCAAAAATGTTTTTTATTTTTTTTATAACAAGAATAATAACATATTTACAGTAAAAACTGAAAAATTATTTACAAAGTCCATAACAAGGAAATACTTCTATATACATTCAGGAAATCATCTTAATACTTTTTAGTAATGATTGTAACTTTTCCCAAGCAATTAATTTGTGTGTTAAATTCTTTGTATTCATTTTTGAACTAGATATTCCTTTTTCACATAAGGTCCTGGCTGAATAAATAAATTCATTTTTGAAAGATATAGGAGAGTTAATTTTTCCAATTTTTTGTCACAACCTTTCTTGCTACTGAAAGTATTGACCAAAGAAGGTGTGTTTGAGATCTGGGTACGATTTCTGGTACATTAAATAAAATGAGTGAACTTGAAATTTCACAATTATCATTCCATAAGGCCTTACAGAAACATTCAAATTCCTTCCAAAATTGGGATAACATATTGCATGCAACAATCATATGAAACCAGTCAGCTTCTGTAGCTTTACACCTCCAACATTTCATATCATTTGTTTTGCACATATTTGCAATTCTTTGAGGTGTATAATAATTTCTGTGGAGGAATTTCCACGTGTATATTTTCCAGTAAGGAGAAATTGTTTTTTGTACTGATTTTTAGAAGTAATTTCTTGTTTTTAGTAGTAAATTATCCATTATTTATTTTGGTGGAGTATTCCCAAACAGAAGCATTTATGGAATTATTAGATCTAATGACTTTATATATTAGGGATATAAATGAGGTGCCTTTCAAAGAACCATCAATTATATTAGTCAAAAGTTCTAGTGTTTTAGGTATGTTGTTTCCATGGGTTTGTAAGGAAAATATAGTTTTGTTATATATAAATTATCTGCAGGTTTGTATGTCTATCCAGTTATGTATCTAGTAATTAGATGGTTAGCTAAATAAATTCCATTAGTGGATAAGAATTGGTTCCAGTATATTTAAGTCATTATTTTTAAATGCAAGCATTTTATTTTTATCAAAAGATATTAAATATTAATTAGTATAAGCAATAGGAAAGATGAATATTAATAAGCTTTTAATTGACTGGTTAGAATGGGTAATTTTTCATGAAATTTGCTATTAGACTGATAAAGGAGCAAGATTTTAAAAATATACATACAAGATCAGCAGAAGTTAAAGACCAAATAAAGGTATTTTGGTGTATTGTAGTTAGAGGGTCAATTAACATTCTATTATTGTTTAAAAATTTTTTTTCATGTAATAGTTTCCAATATGAATTGTAAGAGTGGTTTAACCATAAAAGGATTATATTAATAATAGAAGCATTTACATAATATTCGATATTAGGAAAACAAATACCTCCTTTTCCCAACTTGCCACATGTCTTTGTAAAGATATTCTGGGTTTTTGAGGATACCACAGAAATTTTAGTAAGTTATTACAAATTTTTTTAAATATTTTCTTGGTTGGGGGAATGATTAGACTATCATTTTAATTAGCATTAGTCTGTCCTCAAAAGTAAAATAAAGTTCGTTCCAATTATCAGTGAGATTAATTAGATTTGTTAAGATATTATAGTTTGTAGTAATTGTATTCTTAAGAGTGGAATTGATTTGAACACCCAGGTATTTAATTTGTGTATTGTTCCAGTTAAAGCATTTATAACTTTTCATTTTCATAGTCTTCTTTTTATTTATTAACAAAGTCTGGGTCTTGTTATGATTACATTTTAGTCCAGATAAACCTTCAAATAAATCTAAAGTGTTTAAGTAGCTGATCTAAAGATGTATCAATGTCTCCACTAGTTAGTAACAAATCATCCGCAAATAGCTGAATCTTTGGAAATATGTTACTATTTAAATTATAACCTTTAATGTGAACATTATTTCTAACATAGTTGGCTAGTGGTTCTACAGCTAGAGCAAAAATTAAAGGGGCAAGAGGGCAACCTTGTTTTGTTCCTTTTGTAAGTTTAAATGAGGGGGATAAGAAAGAGCCTATCTTTACAAAAGAAACAGAGTCTTCATAAAGGTTTCTAATTAATTTTATAAAATTTAGAGAAAATTTATAGTGTTGTAAAGCTTTAAATAGATAGGACCAACTCAGTGAATCAAAGGCTTTGTTTATGTCTAGACTCATTGTTAGTTCGTTTTTATTTTTATTAGCTAAATCTATGAGTCAGAAGTCTTATTATCTTGGACTTTTCTGTGTTTAATAAAACCTGTCTGATCTTCCTCTATTAGGCTAGGCTAGGTATAATGGAATTGATTCTGTTTGATATTATGCTCATGCAAATCTTATAATCTATATTTAATAGTGAGATGGGCCTATAGGAGGAACGGGAAGTATATCAGGTTTAAGTATGGGAGAGATTAATGAATATCTCCATGATGGTGGGATATTATAAGTAGTTTTGATTTCCCGAAATGTGTTTAGTAGTATTTTTAAGATATTATCAGGAAGGATTTTGTATATTTCAGGAATTAAACCATCTAACCCTGGTGCTTTATTAGTTTTTAAGTTGTTTGTTTAATTTTTTTAGTTCTGTAAATGTGAAATGTCTGTACATTTTAGCAATATTCCAAGGGGATAAGGTCTTTAGAATATTATCAGATAAGAATTTGTCTAGATTTATATTTTCATTTATTGGTTTGAGAGTTTTTATATTCTCATAAATGTTTTTTGCAAAATTGTAGTATGGAATTTTAAATTTGTAGCTTTTATTTTTCTCCTATTTTCAACATATGTAATTTTTTTATGTGATTTTCTTTCAAGTACTTTGAGCGTACTGCAATTCTATGTAGACTTTTAGGATTGCTAGAGTATGAACAATTTAATTTTCTCTAGATTTATAGATATTTTGATATTCTTTGTTTAATTTATTTATATTATCTAAGACTTTATCATTTGGTGTTAGATTACCTTTTAAGTTATCTAATTCAGTTTGAATATCATGTAGTCTTTTATCCCATTCCTTTCTTTTTTGCATATACCACATTTTAACTTTTTCATGCAATACAACTTTGAGGGTGTCTCATAGAATTGTATCAGATACTTCTCCATTGTTGTTTCTAAAAACTAATTAATTTCTGATAACATCCATTCTTGATAGCCTTTTATTTTCGTAATATAAGCTGGTATTCTTTGGCAATGTATTAAGGGTTCAGTTTGAAAAGTTATACTAAAAGTAATGGCATTATGATCAGAAAGGGGACAAGATATTAATAATACATTATCTATTTTTGATTGTAAAGAATTTGACACCAAGACTTTATCTATATTAGTTTGTGTCCCAAACCTATATGAATAGTGAGAGAACTTTAGGGAAGAGGGAAGTTTTATATGGTATGTGTCTTTTAAATGTCTTGTAGTGATATAATTATGTAGGTGTTTTGCTGCAGGGGAAGTCTTGAAGGTTTTAGAACTCGTAGTTTCATCAATTAAAATCCCCTGCGACTATCATTTCTCCTCTAGAATGTAAAGTTAGAATGTCTTAAGTATTTATTTCTTTACTGACTTTGTACCAATTCCAGGGATCCAGTAAGAGTTTGAGTGTATAGTATTTCCTTTCAAGCTTAATTACTACTAAAGTAAACATACCCTCTTTGTCTACATATGAGTTTACAATTTCAGGAAGCCTTAGACTTTTTTTTCCAAAGAATTGGTGCACCTCTTCTTTTGTAATTAAATTGGGAACTAGTCAATATTTTATAGTGTTTTAGTGTTAGCTTATTTAAATCTTGGGATGTATACTGTATCAGCCTTATGTAAAGTAAGGTATTTATTATTGCTTGCTCTTTTAATATGGTTATTTAGCCCATTAACATTCAATGATAGAAAATTATACGTTAAGACCATTTAAAATGTATAATAGTTCAAAATAGCTATAATGATTTCCTAGGGGATTAACCTTGTAGGTTATAACAAAATTTGTTATAGACTGAGTTTCTGTAACAGCTAAAGAAGGTATAATAGTATTTACAATAACATCCTTCTTCATGGAACCTAGTGTTCCTTACTTAATATTTGTTACATACAAGCCACAGGTCTGCTAACACATATTCAATAACTTTGGGTCACTGCAACTGCATGCTTCATTAATAACCAAAAAGGAAGATAGGGTTATATATTGTAGAGTCTATATGAACTAATATTTTGATTAAGGTTAAATGCAGGTAATATATAATACCTTACTATTCTTACAATGAATCATTCAGAGAATGGTTAACGACCAACTTTTAAATTTGTGTGCGCATAAACTATCTATTAAAGTGAATAAACTAGGTCATATACGATTTAAGAAAAAAGAATTTCGGTACGTTACTACAAATGTTCTATTTCATGGGGTGTCAAGTTGGGGAAACAGTATATAAAAATTAAAAAAAAAAAAAAAGGAGTATGCAATAGTACATATATTTTTTGACCTTCATCCACAATATTTCAACATTTAATATTTGGTTAATCTATATATTTTCTCATAACGTGTCTTGCAAGGTACTAACAAGACTTAAAAAAAAAAAAAAAAAAAAAAAAACTTCATCACATCATAAAGTTTATAAGTTATGGCAACAGTATCCCTTAAAATTATTACAAAAACTAAGGATGAAATACTTTAGCTTTGACATTTTAACCAATACTTCTTTAGTATGTAATGGATTTGTGCACCATCTCTGCACATAACCAATGTTAAAACAAATGTATTAAGTGGCTGTACTGCTATTTTATTATATTTTTAGTGGTACTCCTCCATTATCAGGACAACACCCCCAATGAGCTGATGGAATATCTTGTATTACTTTTTCAAGGTGTGTGTTTGAAAAAGGGACAGTACCTTAACTTAATAACATCCAATTAAGTCATGACATTTTCAAAATGTTATGACGCTTTATTTCTTGCAGGTAGTACATCTCTTTCTACAGCTGTTTGGCACTGCTGATGAATACTGTGAGTAGATTAGGTAGTCCATTGCTTATGAGTTGTTGCGAGCAAGACCTCTTGATTCTAGCATAAGATTTAGTGGCAGTTCTGTTGCGCAAAAAGGGGGAACTTCACAACTCAATTTTTATTTTAGTGGAATGGCTTTCTTAGCAATGAATGCAGCAAAAAGATAGTTTTACAGACCAAAGATTAATATGAATGTGTGTAGCGTTTTTATAGGAAGACAGAATAATTTTGTCTGTCTAGTTTCTGATTATTCTTCATATATAGATTATACATACAACAGTGGCTGCTCCGTCATAACAAAGCTTTTAACTTCTTTATTGAACAATCAGCAGCGAAGACGAGAAATAATGCTTTAAGACCTTACTCTATCTGAATTCCTGTTAATACTTCAAAACTGTTCAAAACTTGGACCAAACCACAAAAGGAGGGGGAGTATCAATATTCGTCAAAGATACCCACACCTCCAGGTTGGTGGCACAGCACGAAGCATCAGAGACTATCCATGTGCAACTAACTGTGGGTAAAACTGCCTTCCAGTTTATAGCCTGCTACAGACCACCCTCCCAAACACAGGAACCCCACTTGGCCTTCCTGAGAATACTAGAAAATATGAAGGTCTCTCCAAACACCATTATATTGGGCGACTTCAACTACCCAAACATAGACTTGGGAGCATTACTCTAGCTCCAACACCCTAGCCCAAAGGTTCCTAGAATTTATAAACTCAGATGCTATGGAACAAGTTGTTACCACTCCCACAAGAGGGGAAAACATACTGGACCTGATCATCACCAACATGGGGACACTATGCTCCAGACCAGAAGTGTATCCCTCACTGGTAAGATCAGACCATAAACTAATCTCACTGGATATTCACATCCCGACCCCACCCCTTGCCCAGAAAACCACAGTGAAAAACTTCTCTAAAGCAAATTTCACACGCCTCAAAACAGAGGCAAAATCCTTCAAAGCCCCCGGGCCTATGGAAAATACGGCCCAGACCGCAGAATCCCTTTATAAACGCATTCTATGAACACCTTCTGGAATGCATGGATCATGCAATCCCAAATAAAACCAAAACCAAATCCTCCAAAGGCAGACGTCCTGTCTGGTGGACCCCAGCCATAAACAAACTATACAATAGGAGGAGGAAGCTACTACATGATAGAGCAAAATCCCAAAAAGGGAAGGCATCTCTGATCAGTATTAGCAAAAAACTACGGGCACTCATAAAATCGTCTAAGGCCAGCTTTGAGAGAAAAATTGCACAGGACACTAGGGATAATCACAAGGCTTTCTTTAGTTATGTTAGGAACCTGGGTGGGAATTCCCAGATAAGCTCAGAATTAGTCCAAAATGACAAAAAATACACCGAGCCCACAGACATTGCCAACATCCTAGCTGACAGGTTCAGTGCAAACTTCTCCCCCCTCTCCCCACCAAAAGGGCAAATATCTATCCCAACAGAGTGCTGCCCCCCTGACATCTCAGATGCTCAGGTAAGAGCCGCCTTCTCCAAAGCAAAAAAACACAGCATCAATGGGACCAGGTGGTGTCCCGGGCTGCGTCCTACATGAACTCCAAGAAGAGCTAAACCCAAACATAAAACTACTGTTCAATCTTAGCCTTACTACAGGATATGTACCCAAAGAGTGGCGTACAGCAACAGTGGTCCCTCTCCACAAAGGTGGTGCCTCAACGGATCCTGGAAACTATCGCCCCATAAGCCTGACTAGCTTGGTCTGCAAAGCTATGGAAAGGATCATCATGGACCTCATAAATAAAGATTTTGGGGACCTACAGACACTGGATCCTACCCAGTTTGGCTTTAAGGGCAGATCCTGCCTCTTAAACCTGGTCGATTTCTTTGAAACAGTCACCAAGGCCATTGACGAGGGGAAGGTGGTCCACACAGCCTACCTGGACCTCACAAAAGCCTTCGATACAATACCCTACTCGGGCATTATAGATAAGCTCACCAGCTTAAATATAAACCCCTATGTCACTAGATGGGTTGCAAACTGGCTGAAGGACAGAACCCACATGGTTAGAATTGCTGGAGCCATGTCAGACTCCAAACCAGTTACAAGTGGCGTCCCACAAGGCTCAGTCCTGGGACCTCTCTTGTTCGGTATATATTTCTCGGCGGTACAGGCCAACACGGAAGGACTGTGGCTGACAAAGTTCGCAGATGACTGCAAACTGGGCGCCATAATCAACTCTCCAGCCGACACAAGCATCCTCCAAAAGGGCCTCATAGAAACAGACAACTGGTGCCAGAGCCATGGCCTCAAGCTAAACGCCAAAAAGTGTATAGTCATCCCCTTTGGCAAAAACAAAGTGCCCACAAATTACCCCATAGGTGGTAATCCATTAAGTACAGAAGAAGTCATTAGGGACCTGGGGACCCAAGTTGATAGCAATCTCTCATTTGACAACCACGTGGCCAAAGTGGTTAGAAAAACATTTTATGTAGCCCACCTAATCATGAAGGGATTCACATCTAGATCAGGGGAGGTCATCGTGCCACTTTACTCATCCCTCATCAGGCCCATAATTGAGTACAATGCCCCTTTTGGGATGTACCTTACCAGACACCTGCAGCAACTGGAAAGACCCCAAAAGTACCTCACCAAGAGGATCAAAGGGCTCAAACAGATGCCATATGCTGCCCGGTTAAAGAAACTCCAGCTCTACTCAGTGGCATACCACCTGCTCAGAGGCGATCTGTGCCTGACGTATAAAGCCATGTCCAACCCCGAATTAATGGACATGCTGCACCTCCAGAAAATCCAAATCCCATCGAGCTACACGCTCGAGAGACTTGAACCTCGGCACTGAAATAAATAGGACATGCTGGAGGGACAGATTCATAACCCAGAGGCTCCCTTCACTCTGGAATAAAATCCCAGTCCAGGTTGGGCAGAGTCCCACATTGACTCACTTCAAGAGGAATCTTGATGAGTGGATGGAAGATCGTAGGTTTACCCCGGCTATCACTTCTGTGTCACTGTTAGACAGAGGCACAATATACTAACCTCAAAAAACGGCATAGCAAAATTAATTTAAAATGGGTGGCGAAAGCCAAACACACTCTGGCTAGGCTTATAAATGCCCTGGGGCAGATGGCCTAGTATGAACCTATGAATTAACTTTCATTTTCTAAACAATAATAACTACGTATTTCTTGCGTTACTGCCTGAATGCAATGTAGTGCTTTACCAGGAAATAAAGCATTTTAGAAGGAACAGCACGACAGTATGAGGCAAAATCAGAAGGACCACTCTACAAATTAACAGCAGTGCGATCATTACGTTGGAACTGTTGCCCTGACAACAAAAAAAAAAACCTTCTTATTCAAGCAGCATTATAAACCTTGAAAAACAGTTATTTTTATTTGTCAGGTATATTGAAACAAAGCTCGTTTTTTGTTTTGAGTTACTTTGCCGTTTTTCCAGCGTTCTGATTGGTCCGTTGGTCTCAGAAGGAACTACAGGTTCAGAGGTCAATTGTTCAGTTCCTGCTAGGCGTTTTAAGTTGTTTCTGTGAAGAAATGAGGCTCGTGGATGAATTACAAGGCTCGAGCTGCTTTCAAAAACTCCAATTTCAAAACCATTTGGGTAAGAAGGCGATAATTGTATTTAACATGTATCAAATGATTAAAAAATGTTCGTGAAATACTGCAAGTTTATTTGTGTGCATATCTAATGTACTGTAGAAAAATGGCAGTTTAAGCACATTTACTTCCATACTGTTTAAAAACAGGCATAAAATATAAGCTCCATCTTAAAGGTTATTTATAACTAATATGTCATGCTTGCTTCACTAAATGAACACATCTCCAGTACTTTGTTAAACAACATAAACGGAGCCTTTTAGGAGGCTCTGTAGTTTTCATAAAATCAAGACATAGAATACTATAACCACACTGCAAGTGAGACATTGCACTTATGTACGTCCCAGCATGTCACATGAGCTATATTTTATGAACTTTTTTTTGTGTGTTTAATTTTTAGGTATTAATAGAAAACATAAATAAATAATTATACTTTATCAAAGATGTAGTTTTAATTCATGGACGTCATTAAGAAAAATAGCTAGGCATTTCTTGGGTACCTTGCAGCCTATGCTAAATGTAATGGATATGTTTTAATTACTAAAGGTTGTTAAGAATAACAGCTAGGCATTTCTTAAGTACCTTGCAGCTTATACTAAATGTGATGGATGAAGTTATGTTACTTCATATAGCTAAGTTATTGATTTAAAATAGCAATAGAGATATTAATGAAAATAAAAATCATATTTTACCTTGTTTATCTGTAGCAATAGAGATATTAATGAAAATAAAAATCATATTTTACCTTGTTTATCTCTGTAGCAATCTGTGATATCAGAATGGTAGCTGGCTATTCAAAAGATTTAAGATGGAGGAGACAAAAAAAGGCAAAAAGTACATTTTATTCATTTGTCTTTGAGTTTCTTGTCTTTCACAGTCCAGTCAGACTTTTTGTTGCTGCTTGTCTCTCTAATGTTGAAGTAGTATCTATTTGATCTTCTGTAGTTACCAGATTCTTCTTCTTTATAAAAGTGTTTGCTTCTTCTAAAGTTTCAAAGGTTCTTTTCCCCTCAGGAAGGCAAAGTCTAATTTTGGGAGGGTATGTTAATTGTGCCGTAATACCAGCTTGCTTGAGAGATTTGATGAGAGGAATGAAAGCTTTTATTTTTGTAAAAACAGTAGTAGAGTAGTCGTTGTCAAATCTGACTATCTGATCATTTATTTTTGTAGGAGAGAGAGCCCAAGCTGACTATCTGATCATTTATTTTTATAGGAGGGAGAGCCCAAGCTGATTTTAAGATCAGATCTTTGTCCTGGCTAGACATTAGTTTTGCTATTCTTGATCTAGGATATGTCTTCTTATTGTTTGATGGGATTGTAGTTGGTGATCTATGGGCTCTTGCAAAGCCAAAAGAAAGAGCCTCTAGTAAATTTAGTGTTTTAGGGATCCACGTTGTCCAAAAATTAATCATATTGTCTCCTTCCATTCCTTTTGGTATACCGTATATCCTGATGTTATTTCTTCTGGTTCGGTTTTCTAAATCATCTACTTTATTGATGAGTTTGTTGTTTTGTAATAGGAGAGTTTCCATATTTTTCTTTGCGTCTATCAGTCTGCTGTCAATATCAGAGATAGATTCTTCTATTGCTGAAGTTTGTATTTTCTGTTATTTTAGAATGTCGCTCAGTATTTCAATTTCTTTTATTTTATCCACTTTTGTATCTAGTTTGTCCATTTTTGTTAAGTCTTGGATATTTGTTAGAATTCTCTCTTTCTTCAGAGAGCTGTCTTGCTGTGTAGATTTTAAAAGGCTCATCTTTACTTTAAGTGCAGTTTTCCCTTCCTTCTTTCTTCTTGTTAGTTTGACAGGAAAATCTGGAGATTCTTAGATGAAAAATACACTAAAAGAAAGCTTTCGAGTGCTACTTTATAGAACTATTAATTTGAAATTATTTGTGGTGAGTTTTAGTAATAAATCCTGTCAGGAAAGTTGAAAAGCTGCATAGCAGAGATTTTATGCTGCTATCAGGCTTCCATCCGAGCCACGCCTCCAGATGGTTTTAATTTCATACATGTAAAGTTCAATAAAATATTTTATGGGATAGATTCAATAAAGCTTACACTAAGTGTACACAATATGTATTCAAGAACATTTTTATTGCATTGTTTTGCTTTCTAGGCACTCAGAAATGTTACACTAAGAGAGTACATGTTGTCTGCAGTTTGTGGTAAGCTTTATGAATCCCTGTCAGTATTTAAAGTTGTAAGAATATCTGTAAAAAAACTTACACCTTCTTCCTCTTAATTTTAGTTATGTCTGTGTTGTCCGTTCACTGTGAGCAATGTAGATTTATTGTAGGCACTAATGAATCCTGGGGAATATGTGCATTATTTGAGACAGTATTTTTATAAAGCAAATCAGGCAGTTTCAGTATCTTAATTGTAGATTTTGTACTTCATTTATGTAAAATTTGCTTATGTCAGTCAAATTCACTGCTACCTTGCAGCGCAGTGGTTCCTTAGCTTTTTTGATTCTCGGCTCCCTTGCTGTATCCAGGTTTTCCCAATGCCCCCCCCCCCCCGTGGCACGCATGAAGTGCATATTTCAGGTGTTCCCAAAGTGCGCGCTGCGGCGCCCTGGAGAGCCACGGCTTCCTCACAGGGGCGCCACAATCTAATAAGCTTAGCTGCAAAATAAACTGCGAACAGTTTGTGGTTTATTTTGCAGCTAAGCTTATTAGTTCAGTGTGTGTGTGTGTGTGTGTGTGTGTGTGTGTGTGTGTGTGTGTGTGTGTGTGTGTGTGTGTGTGTGATTCACAACTCTCAACTGTACAAATTTTCGCAGAATGTCCAGATTTTTGCCTCATATTCTTGGTGTGTTCCTTCTAAAATCTGTACTTTTCTGACAAATAATTGAGGATTGAAGTAATTAAATAATGACAAACATTTGAGTTTGACTCCACTTCCTTCAGGCATGCTAATGCAAAACCTATTATTCTATCAGCTTTCTAAGTTTGTAAGAGCAATATTTAAAATCTCTCCGTTGATATCATTTTTAATATTGTATCACAAAGTTGTTAATTTTTCTGTTAGCTACTTAACTATGATTATTAAGGCAGTTGGTGAGCCCCATACCACAGTATTCTCATTTTAAGTATGGTAACTCCGCCCACTATATTATTGTTGTTGTATCTTTCGGCTTTTCCCGGTTAGGGGTCGCCACAGCGGAACTCCGGTCCGCTAATGATTGGCAGTAGATTTTTACATACCGGCTTGCCAGTCCTGACGCACAACCTTCAGTGAAGATACGCCCATTCACGCATGTCTCCACACAGAAGACGCTTTAGCTGAGAATCGAACAGGAGAACGTCTTACTGTGAGGTGACAACGCTACCGCAGCACCACCACCGCAGCACAGTTTATGTACAGTCTTAATTTATATTATGTATTTCAGTTTGTTTCAGTGTTATGTTTTGCTGCTTTCGGTTTTATAATCAATTGACTGTTTTTTTTTCTTTTTGAGTCCGATCTGGGACCTCGTGGATCAGTGTTCTACCTCTGTCAGCAAATTTATGTGAGGTTTACAATTTTAGCTTATTAGAATAACATAATAGGATTTTGTTGAATGTATATTACTGCATGTCAGTTTTTCTTATAGTTGCATTATATTAGAACATATTTTCTAATACTTCAGTGGATAGAATTACAGCACACGTGACTTTCTGTCCCAAAAATTATGTCTGTATTTACAATAAATGTACTCCATTATTTTATTTATTTGGGGGAAAGACTTAAGATACTAAGTAAACAGTTCTGATGTGTTGGGGGGGGGTGGTAGGAGTTATATCCAGTGCTGAAGACACTCGGCCTACTGCCATAGTTAGCTGGATGGTTTAAGGCATTTGGAGTAGGTTCAGCATTAGGACAACAGGAAGATGAATGTTTTTAATATTTCATTTTTTGATTCAACATCATGCTGCACCTAATGTTTACACTGAAAAACTGAACTGTAAATTGTTGAGCTTAATTTGTGATAGTTACATCAAGGATGCAGGATTACTTGTGGACAAGCCTAATGTCTTTTATCATCATAGGGAATGTGGTCAGTAATAAGGAGTATTGGAATGTCCACTTGTATGAAATACCCTCTAATGATTAACAAACTGGTTTCTAATAGGATATTTATTAAGGTGCCATTTTTTTTTTTCAAAAGCACTTTGGCTTTAACTGAAGAAATACACACTATGAGAAATGTTTATTAAAATAGGTCCAAAATTCAATCTGGACACTGTTTTTCAGTCTTACATTTGCCATTATGCTTTGTTTGCTTTTCATGAGCTACGGTCAGTCACTAGAAGGGTTTGTTTCAACTGGCTTAGACTACAGGAAATGTAGTTGCCCTGTTTTTTATTCCCTGTTAAACTGGTTGCTGTCTTTTGTAATATTGGTAATATTTATAAATTTGTAGCATTTTGTAATTTATATTCATTTTGCATTCTATGTACTGTTTAAATTTGAGTCTTTGGGTAGTGTCCTTTGTCTCTCTCTTCTGTAGTTTATCTGTTTATTTAGGAATGTTACTCTTGATTACGTTTGACAGCAGGAAACCGAGAGGTGATTTATTAGCTGGCAATGTTACTGTAACAGAGACTTAGTTTGGGAATCATGCTGCTGATTAAGCATACATCTACAGGGATATAAACAGAAGGCTCAAATTAAAATGATAAACGTACACAGAAAAGTAATAAAAATAAACTTTGTACAGTAATGAAATCAAACCACACACACATATATCTATATATAGATATCTATATATAGATCTATATATCTATATATATCTATATATATATATATATATATATATATATATATATATATATATATATATATATATATGTATAAAAAAAAATATATATATATATATATATATATATATATATATATATATGTATGTATGTGTGTACAAATATATACATATAGCAAACTAGTTTGGACAGAGTAAAGGTATTATCCAGGGGTAATACAGAAACCGAGCCAGTTGCTAGCTAGATGCTGTTTAAGGAGTTTGAATGTAGAGGTGGAAGGGGTAGCAGAGTGCTCCTCCAGGCGTCTTCTGCAGTTAACCCCTACTGCTCCTCTAGGCGTCAGATATGGATTGTTCATATTTGCATTAATAATTCCAAAACCATGTTACTTACAAGGTACCAGGATATTTTGTCTTGAGCCATATGTGATGGCAAACACAACTCTATTGATATTTGACCACTTTCAATGAGAGTTTTCTAGAACTCTAAGGTGATAACTTAGTTTTTAAAGGCTTAAGCCACCCCCACTAGGGGTTAAAGGTGCACACTCAAAAGAGCTGCTCCGGAGTGAATGAGGAATGACTTGAGGAGTGCGGTTCCACATTTTTGCTGTCTGACATGAAAATAATGATTCACCAAAAGAGTTGTTAGCTTTCATAACTTGTAATAGCAGTTTATTAGATGAGCGGAGGGAGCAAGTATTGTTGTAAGGATGTACTAGATCTATTAGAGCCGGGGCAGGAATTAAGTTGGTATAGGATGCTGTGGACAATAGCTAGTTTGAGTGTTAGTAAGTTTAGAAGTTCAAGCCTATGTAGTTGTTTCAGGGCAGTACAGTGTTGGATTCTATTGTGAAGACCGACAGCAAAATGGACAATTTTGTGGTAGCATGTTTCAAGTTTAGCTAGGTTAGTAGTCTTCAGATTTGAAAAAATGGACGAGGCATATAGTGTGGAGAAGAGGTGTGTTTTGGCAAGTGCTTGTCTAGTTGATGAAGTGATAAATATTCTGGACCTATATAGACATCCAAGTTTAATATGTACTTTTTTTAATGGTGAGGGCAATGTGTTTTATCATATTTCAGGCCCGAATCTATTGTGATACCAGGTAACTTAGTACTTTTCAACTGGTTCAGTTTTAGTTCCATTGGATGAGAGTATGTGTATTGATGAAAAATTTGGGAGTTTATTTGAAAATATCAAAAGCTTAGAAATATTTGGGTTAAGTATGAGTTGTCCTTTTTTTTTTTTTTTTTTTTTTTTTTTTTTTGGAAAAGATCTATGTCCGAGAAAGCAGATTGAGTCATGGATCGGAGGTCTGGTAGAGAGGGGGCTGCACAGTGGAATCATCTGCTTACTGTAGAATTGTGGCATTGTGAGTGGTGGAGCTAAGCTTGTTAGTAAACATGGAGAAAAGTAGTCTGCCGAGAATAGAGCCCTGTGGGACTCCTATGGTGATGGGTAAGAGTAAAGATTTCATTGTTGCTTGATGTCTGTTGGTTAAGTAGCTGTGGAACCAGGTAATGGAATCAAGCGAGAGATTAATAGATTCCAAGTCAAGTAGTAGTTTTTGATGTAATACAGTGTCAAATCCTTTTGATATATCTAAGAAAATGGAAGAAACAAATTGATTACTATTTTTATGGTGACTGATTGTGTTTGAAACTTGAGGGCTGTGGTAGTACTGTGTTTAGGTCTAAAACCATGTTGGGAATAGGAGATTAGGTTGTTCTGTATGAGGTGGGGCAGTAGTTGAGTGTGTATACATTTTTCTAGTATTTTGCTAAGAGGGGAAGAGTATGGCAATGGGTCTATAACTGGATAACTCAGTGGATTGACCACCTTTGTGTAGGAGTATTCTATGGGACATTTGCCAGAGTTTAGATACATAATGTTCAATGATTGCTCGATTTTTTTTTTGGTATAGAGATAGATTAGGAGATAGTCTGATGGTAGTCGAAGAAATTTACTTGGAAGTTGATCTACAGCTAGTCTAGTGGGTTTAAGTTGGAGGAGGAGTTTTTTGATGCAAGAATTTGGGACAGGCTGAAATGAGAAGGTTGTTTAAAACAACATATTTTATAATTTCATGTTTGCATAATTTTAGCCTTTCACTAGAATGACATTAGACAAAATTAGACAGTATATATGTTGGTTTCTTAATGTAAAGCTATTGAAAGGTGGTAAGTTTGACAGCCACCGAGGGTATGAGGTCTTCAATCTTTTGCAGCAGGTAGGACAGATAAAGGTTAAAGTTACTGAAAAGTGCAACAGTTAATGTAACCTCCTATGTGGTCTACATTGCTGACAGGGTATATTGGATAGCCAAAGTAGTGGAAGTTGCTGGTACCCTCGCTGAACTTAAAATTGTAACTAATGGGGTACTGCAGGGATCAGTACCTGGCCCTGTCCTAATTGGGTTTTATTTTGCAGACATCCAAGCCAATGTCCCTGAATGTGTTTGACCAAGGTTGCTGATGACTGCAAGCTGGGCTTTATTTTCACTCATCCATTAGTATTAAATTGCTCCAGAAAGAGCTAGAATACGCACATACCTTGTTGTGTCTTTCGGCTTTTCCCGGTTAGGGGTCGCCACAGCGGAACTCCGGTCTGCTAATGATTGGTAGTTTGATTTTTACGTGCCGAGTTACCAGCCCTGATGCAGAGCCTTCAACAAAGGTACGCCCATTCACGCATGTCTCCATGCAGAAGATGCTCTAGCTGAGAATAGAACCGGACAGCGTCTTACTGTGAGGCGACAACGCTACCGCAGCAGCACCACCACAATGCAGAATACGCACATACCTGCTGTACTGAAAATAGTCTCAAGCTTAAATGCAAAGTTGTAGCATAGTAGTATTTTGAAAAAAAAAGACTGTTCCCACCTCATGTTTTGTAAGTGGTACTCCATTTCAAACAGGTGTGGTTATAAAAGACTTTGGTCATTAAGCAGACAGCTCTTTCATTGGATTATCCTGTTTTCACTCTGATCAGGAAATCCTTATCCTGTTTTCACTCTGATCAGGAAATCCTATCTGGCCCAGTTAGTTTCCAAAGGAATATCTTCAAGATCCTAAGATATCATCTCACCACGTACTTTTCCCTTATCAGACTCCTCCTTGAATACATTGCCCCCTTTAGTATGTATAAATCCACGCACATCACTCAGCCGGAAAGGCCCCAGTAATTTTTAACCAAAAAAAAAAAGGCCTTAAATCCTTCAACCATCCTGATAGATAAGCACAACTATCCTTATACTCCGTACCCTTCCAGGCGCTCTGAGGTGATCTGTGTCTTGCTTTTTGAGCCATTAAAGTCCTGATCATATTTGACAGTATTTCTTTGGCAAAGCCAGTGTCTCTACAAGCACCTGTACTAGGGACCTATATTTATATTAACAAATAGACACGACTCTCAGAGAGAGGTTCCTAACCCAACACATTCCCACCCTATTGAATAGTTATCCAACAGTTCAAGTAAAGTACTGCTTTGCCTGCTTTTAAGGTTAGTATTGATGGTTAGATGGGTAGACATAAAATTAGACCAGGGCAGTCAGGTATGGCCCTGTTTGATTTGGGAAGTGAGCACTATTACATACTTGTAAAAGGTGACGAACCTTTAAAGAGGGTCAGTGATGTACTGTTTGACATGTATAGAAAGTCTGTTCCAGAGATGGGGCAGCCTCTAGGACACGAACCTGTCTCTCAGCAGGTTTTGTTAATATTGCATATTAGATTTAGGCCTTTTGAGCAGGTAATGTGCAAGGAGTTAGACTTGTGTATATGGAAGATCTCTAGTAGGGCAGGGTCCAAGACCACCTTGTAGACGAGACACCAATAACCTCTGAGCAGTCTGTACGATACCAAGTAGAGTGATGGTGATTTCAGTCTGTCCACATAGGACAGGAGTTTGAGGCTATGGATTCTCTTTGTGAGGTTTTTCTGTGGCCTTTCCAGCTGGTGCAGGTGTTGGAGAGGTACATACCAAACTAGGTGTTGTACTTTGGCCTAATGAGGGAGGAGTACAGAGAGGTAATAACCTCCTTTTTATTCTGGATGCAATCCCTTTACTTATGAGATGAACCAAGTAAAAGGCTTTTCTGACCACTGCCACTACATGATGGTCGAATGAGAGATTGTTGTCAACCTGTGTAACCAGGTTGTGCTTGGGGGTTGCCACCACAGGTTATGTGCTTGGGGGTTGCCACCACAGGTTGTGTGCTTGGGGGTTGCCGTTGATGTGGTAATCGGTAGGAGTCGTGTTTGTGCCGAATGGTATGATAATACATTTTTTTGCGTTTAACTTAAGGCCATGACTTTGGCACCAGTCATTTGTTGCTGTGAGACCCTCTTGTAGCACGTTAACATAATTTGGGGAGTCAATGACAACACCCAACTTACAGTCGTCTGCAAACATGGTCAGCCACAGGTCTTTTGTCTTTGTCTGGAACTTTGAGAAGTAGATGCCAAACTGTAGGGGTCCCAGGACAGATCTCTGGAGAACACCACTAGTGACAGATCTGCTGTTGGAGGTGGAGGCGCCTGTTTTGACCTTGTGGGTCCTATGGGTGAGCCAGTTGGCCACCCACCTGATGAGATAAGGATTTATGCCACGTTTTGTTAGCTTTTCGATGATGCCCGAGTTGGGAATTTTGTCAAAGGTTTTGGCCAAGTCAAGGTAAGCTGTGTGTACTGACTTTCTCTCATCCAGGGCCTTGCTGACAGTCTCAGTCATCCAGGTTCAACCGCCAAGATCTGCCCTTGACAAATTGAACTGGGTGAGGTCAAGTGCTTGGAGATTGCCTGTATCCTTGTTTATGAAGTCAGTAATAATAATGTGCTCCATGGCTTTACGGATCAGATTTGTCAAGCTAATGGGGTGATAGTTTCCATGGTCAGTAGTGGCACCACCTTTGTGTAAGGGGATGACAATGGCAGTTCTCCATTCTGCTGGAATGAAGCCAGTACTTGGGCTGTGGTTGAATAGGGTGCTCAATGTCGAAGCTAGTTCTCGCTGGAGATGGTGCAGAATACAGCCTGGTATGCTATCAGGTCCCATGGAAGCTGTGTTTGAATAGGGTGCTCAATGTCGAAGCTAGTTCTTGCTGGAGATGGTGCAGAATACAGCCTGGTATGCTATCGGGTCCCATGGAAGCTGTGTTCTTTGCCTTGGATAGGGCCTTTAACACTTTATCTACGTAGATGTGTGGTAGCATGTTGTCTAAGTCAACCATATCAGTTTAAGTGGTATTGTTAAGTACTAATTTATAACAAACCTGGGCTATGCCATGGAGATTCCTGATATAACTGATGAAGGCTTTGTGGTCTCCCTTTGTTTCGGAGGCTAGTTTCGATTCATAATTGGCTTTGGAAGTTTTAATTAGTTATCTAATTTGCTTGTTGAGGCTATGGAGGGAGTTTTCCAATTGGAAATGTATGCCTCTTTATCCTTTGACAATAGTTTCTTCTTTTGTTGTAAAACCTGTTTGTCCACCAGATAGGTTTGTGTTTTCTTGAGGAGCAGGTTTTAGTTCTGTTGGGTATGGCTGTGTCCACGCAGTTGTACAGGTGCTTGTATGCTGCATTGCCGTACTGTTCACCATAGTTGTCTGCATCCCCTGAGGGGGGCAGTATTGTGAAGCTGCTGATACCCTCCCTTAGGAGGTTGTAGTCAGCTTTTGAGAGTTTTTTAGCCTGGTTATGGCTGGGGGGGGTGTTGGGGGGGATAGAAACTTTGAGACCGATGATTTGATCTCACCAGGGAAGAACTTGATATGGGAATGAAGCAGTGGTCTCCCATGTTGTTGAGAACCAAGTCCAGAATGTTATGTCCCCTTGTGAGGGATGAGACAAGTTGATGAAGTAGAGGAATTGTTGGGTGAGAATAAAAATGAAAAGCAAGTTAAAAGGGAAAAAATACTAATTCCATTGACATTACAGACTATTAACATAGTTAAACTACTTATCTAATGGAAGCATGAGTAGTAAGAGGTTTTCCAGTTTGTTAAAATTGATTAGGTGCCATGCTTGCTAGTGCCAAATCACTTTGAGGAGGTTCATCAGACAAGAAATAGTAGACATGTAGGTTGCAAAGCTAAGTTAATGTTCCTTAATTTGTTAGTAAGAACAGTAGTTTGTCTTATTTGTATTTGAGGACATTTCTGATGACTGCAAACTAGGAGCCATAGTCAAGTCCCCAAATGAGGTGGACATCCTACAGAAGGGCTTCAGTGAGACAGATGCCTGATGTCAGAACCATGGCCTCGAGCTCAATGCCAAAAAGTGCAGTGTCATCCCCTTTGGTAAAAACTTTGTACCCATGAACTACCACATAGGCAGCAATCTACTTGACACCGAATACGTGATAAGAGACCTTGGGATCCAGGTGGACAGTAGTCTTTCCTTTGATAGTCACATCGCCACAGTAGTCAGGAAGTCCTTCTACGTAGCACACCTCATCATAAAAGGGTTCTCATCCAGGAAAAAATATGTCATTGTTCCCCTCTACTCGTCGGTCATTAGACCCATTATAGAGTACAATGCCCCTTTTGGAATGTACCTCACGAGACATCTGCAGCAGCTGGAAAGGCCACAGAAGTACCTCACAAAGAGGATTACTGGCCTCAAACAAATGCCCCACACTGACCGCCTCAAAAAACTCCAGCTTTACAACGTAGCATGTCGCCTACTCCAAGGTGATCTCTGCCTAACATATAAAGCTATGTCAAACCCAGAGCTGTTGGACATGCTACACCTAAAGAAATCCCAATCCCTCAGAGTTGCACGCTCTAGGGACCTAAACCTTGGCACCACAATAAACCGAGCATGCAGGAGGGATAGATTCCTGTCCCAGAGACTTCCTATACTCTGGAACAAGCTACCCATCTATGTCAAACAAAGTTGTTCATTAGCACTCAAGAAAAATCTTGATGAGTGAATGGGAAATGGGGAATACACCCTGGGGATCACTTCTGTGTCTGCTGGACAGTGGCACAGGAAAATAACTTTCTTGGGTGGCGTAAGCTATGGAACCTTGCTGGCTAGGCTTACGTAGGCCCTTGGGCTAATAGCCTAGTACCTACCTATGAACAGATTATTAACTTCAGCTTCCCAGTGCAGATCGTTAGAGCTGTGAGAATAATTCATTAAGTCACTCCAGAGAGAAGTGAATTGCATATTTTCACCTGCATTGATATGTTATGAACTCAAATGTGTATCTGATGCAACTATGAAGGCTCTGTTCATTAGTAAATATACTTTTTGAGATAAGTTTCACATTTAATTTAACAAGTAAGATAAGATTGTATTATACTGTAGTGTCATGTGTAGGATACAAATAATTTTGTTTTTCTGTATAATATTTGTCAAAATAATATTTTCTGGGTGTATAGGATGAAAGAACATGAGTTTGTCATACATACTTGCTGCTTTATACATAATGATAATTTCCAAAGTTGCTGTATAACGTTCATTCTAATTTCATGACAGTTAATCAGACGAGAAGAAAAGTAGTGGATTTTATTATCAAGCCATAGAACGTACTGTGTGTAAGACTTTTAAAGCATTTAAACAGTGATACTACAATGTTTAAAGATAAAAAGGAAACACTATTCAAGAGAGATGTCACTGTATATCAACATTTTTCTGGCTAGACCATAAGTAAAGAAAGAAATAAAATTATATTAAGGTTAATTGAATTAATAAATGCCCGAGTTCAGGGTATTGCAAAGCTCAAGAGCGAGCTATCCTATCAGGTGGCAGATAGACTAGCAATTTCCACCAAGTTCGCTGTATATTAATTGGAGACAAAATGTAAATAAAAAGTAGTTGAAAAAATGAAAAAAATTCTGATGGAAAGATCAAGAAAGAAAGTATGTTTCTTATTGATGACTACATTGACAGAGTGTAGTATAAAAATATTTGAGCATAGATTTTTGAATGAGTTATGTCAGCTGGGCTGTTTTTTAGATGTGGTATAAATTCTACACCAGAGCTTGAATTGGTAGACTGCAACATCATGGTTGAGTAAAAACAGATAAAGAAGGAGAGAAGTACAGTGAGAATTTTACAGCTGTAGACTGGTCTGATTAAAAGACCAGTAAGGGGTTCAGTCTTGGATGATTCTGCAATAATGAAAGCTTTATTTGCATGATGAGATGAAATCATCTTGTGCATTAAAGGTGTAATTAGTGTAGATCAGTGTGTGTGTGTACCTTTTAAGAAGCTTTCCAGTGAGCTAGCACATGTGTAGAAATACTGAGCACGTGAAAGTGAGACTGCCATTTTGTAGAGAGCTGTAGAGGTGTAATCGTGTGCATGTGTAGTAGTCAGCCAGTTTTATACTTTATGTTGCTGCTATCAATCTTGATATTTTTCTAATAAAGTATGTAAACGAACGAGCCTCTTCATCTTAACTAGTTACATAAGACTAGAGGCATGGTGTCAGAATGGGATCCAAAGTCAAGACCATAAGGCACTCGACTGAAGTTGCAAGAGTCTATAGGAATGGATCATCCCTACTGCTAAAGTGATTTGCAGAACTGGTCAGAAATGAATTCTGTGTACTAAAACAAGCTTAAATTAATTTAGTTTTTTTTTTTTACTCCAAGAATATAAAACAAAGCACTCGGAATGCTCAAAATGAATTTCTAGGTAAACGAAATGTCTGAAACTGTGGCATATTGATAGAAGCATTCAAAATAGTTACGAAAGTGTTTGAAACAATATCCGAATAGCATAAAACAAGGAAAACGACCATATTTTATTTTGCTATGTGATATTTTGGATAGCTTTAGTTAATGAGAAAAAATATCGAAAATGTACAAAATATTCTTGGTTTGTGCAGTATTACAGTACAATTATTTCGCAAAATATAGCCATTTCAAAGAATATTTTGCAAAGTGCAGTCTTTCGAAGAGCTTATTGTGCATTTGAATGTTACAAATACCTGGTGTGTGTGCATGTTCATACATAATTACAAGGGCCATTTTGCATTGTATTTAAGCATATTTTGTTGACATGACAGAAGGATTTGATATTAGAGAAAATTGGCGTGTTTGAGCAAGAGAACAATGTTTTCATACAGGCTGCATTTTCCGACAGACACATGTACAAAGGCATTTATTCTGTTTAATTTAACTGGTTCAGAAGCCATTGAAAGACAGCATTCATTTGTGTATGCAGGGGAGGGGGAACTGCCATATAGTAGTAATGGCTGAAACAAGGGAAGACTCAAGAGTGCTTAAAACGTAAATTTAGAGAAATGTGAACCCCCAAATGAATCTTACAATGGAAAAGCACTTAATTCACACAAGAAATCAAAAGCCTGGTGAAACTTTTGCAGCATGTATAACTGACATGAGAAATAAGGCTAAAACATGCAGATTTGGGCGAATTAAGGGATGAGTTGATAAAAGAAAGGCTTGTGTGTGGTATTAAAGATGAGGCAGTGAGAAAGATGATTTAACTTTGAATAAAGCCATAGAGGTGTCAAATACATGAGCTCCCAGAAAAGCTCACAAACATGCTTACAAATGAGAAATTCATGCTTCCAGCACCTCCCAAAGCTAATGTTGATAGTATGCAGCACATGGTTAAAAGATACGGGCCTAAGAGCGTTGTTACTTCAGTGAAAGCCAGAACCTTTCTAGCAAATTCTAAGGTGTGCTGTGTAAAGCGGACATGCTCATTGAAGCACAAGGGTGAATTGGTAAACTCAAAGGATGTGCCCTTACCTAGCCTTGTAGTAAACAATTCTGATGGAAGTCATGAGTCGTAAAGAGAAAAGTGCTTAGCTTTTGGTAACCAATGCCACAAGTGTAAAAAGTGGAACCATTTTCTAAGGTTTTGTAAATCTAAAGAGGTCCATTCTTTTATTAAAAGAGAGCACTCCAAGAGACAAGTCGATCAATTAGAAAGCTGTGACCCTACTTTTTATGTTGGTGGTGTGCTTGATGAAACGGTCAGTGCAGTAGATTTGTGGGCAAAAAATGCACTTTTTGGATGAATGGGAGACCCATAGAGCTCAAAGTTGATACTCGTTCAAAGTGAAATTTTATGTCAGCAGAAACATTTGCTAGAATAAGAGCTGGTGAGAAGCTTGATTTGGCTAAGTGTGCAAAGCTTGTTGCTTATGGTGGTGAAGAAATTCAAACCGTAGGCTTAGTAGTGCTTTCATGTTACTCTGCTGAGAACAGCTATGACTTGCAATTTTACATAGTCAAAAGGCATGTGCATTCATTATTAGGCCTCAGAGACAGTTTGAAAATGGGACTACTTTCATTTAATAAGGAAGTCCACCCTGTAAGCTTAAAGGACAGTGCTAAGTTGTCAATCTCGCCTTCATTCTTGCTGGATGGGTTCGGAGCCGATCCTCGGCTCTGACTCGGCACTTGCTAAGCTCGAGAGCTAATTTTACCAGCTCGAGGCAACCCTATATCCCATGATGCAAGGCGGAGACTACCCAGATCTCGTTTGCCACTTCCTAACGAGGTGCCTTCTTTTACCAGCTCCAGGTAAGTGAATAGATTTGAGACTTTTCGTCTACCCCCTTTAAATTTATATATATATATTTGTTTTTTGTTAACCTTAACGCATACTTTAACCCTATTCCCATTAGTGTTCCCTTTTTTTTCGAGTTATTTATCCCCTTTCCCTAGCTTAGGCCTTAGGCCTTCCCCTCCCTAAATTTTTTCCTGTCAGGGATTGTTTGTGTATGACTGTGTGTTATCCCTGTTTATTTTAAATTGTTGGATTGGGTGTTTTTGTGTGTGTATTACTGTATTGTGTTTCCTCGACACAGTTATGTGGGACGACACTAAGGTCTCAGGCTTTAAGAAGTGCGACTCGTGCTGTCAGAAGATGTCTCTGACAGACGGTCACACTTCTTGTGTTTATTGCCTGGGACCTTTGCACCTGCAGGACTCTTGTGCTATCTGTCATGCCTTCAGCCCGAGAGTCCTGCAGGAGCGAAGAAATAAGCTGATATTAAGGGACTTAGTAAAGCCCGAGAGCTCCCCGACTAAGTTGGCACCGGGGAAGCCCTCGAAACCTGTTAAGCCTTCGGCTGAGAGTTCCAAGTCGTCGGCTTCTGGTTCATCCTCACCAGGGTCGAGATCGGCTCCGTCCGGAGCCGATCCTTCCACCTTAGCAGTCTCGGTATCGGCTCCATCCGGCGCCGATACTGCCCAATCCAGACATTCAGTGTCGGCTCCGAGATCACCCCTGCTCTCGGAGCGGAGCCATCGGAGCCGTTCTTCTCTGTCGTCCAGGCTGTCTGATCATGACCTCGAGAGAGTGGTGAGTAGACTATTAAAGTCTCAGGCATTGGCCCAAATACTCCATAGCCCATCTCAACAGACGGTAGCTATTTCACATCCACCAAACATTCCTCCTTCGACTCTCTTACAGAGCTCGGAGCCGGAGCTCCTCGGAACCATCACCGTTGTAGCTTCGGAGCCGATACCACCCCTTTTGGCTCCGTCGTCCTCTGCTCCGATTTCCTCCTTGAGGCCTTCATTGGAGAGATCCGGCTGTCTGGTCTCTCTCGTCGGCTCCGAGGGGGCGAGTGGCATCGGACCCTTGTTCGACCCCGTTCTCCCTCTCGGAGCTTCGGCGTTGGTGAGCTCGGCCCCGACATCTGCCTCGGAGCCTTCCCTCATGGTGAGGCCTGGGGTTCCTATCTCTTCGGAGCGGGAACTTTCTGGTCTCTCTGACTGGGGAGCCATCGAGGTGATGAGGAGTGTACTAGCCCCTGGGCTTAGTCAACGGACAGTTCCATCAGCTCCTCCCACTACAGTGCCTGCTGACGTCTCTTCCCACTCTCTTGCTCCCGGACCCAGAGATCCAACGCCTCAGATTTCCCCATTGGGAATATCTTCCTCTTCCGAGGCTTCTCCTGATCCATCAGGTGAACCCCCGCGTAAGAGGACATGTAAGAGGAAACATCTAGACTCCCCTGAGTCTACTACATCTGATACTGACCTGGATGAGTCTGAGGGATCCCCAAGGTCCTCCTCTGAGGATGTCTCATTCCCAGACATCCTTGAACTCCTTAAACAGAGGGGGAACTGGCCCTCCCTTAATCCTTCCGAGGACGAGTCAGTATACCTAGAGGCGTTCGGATCTCGACCCTCCACCCTCCACCTCCTGGGTGTCTCCGCCTTTCGACCCTCTTATGGAGGTAGTAGCTCGGAAGGCGTGGATGGCTCCGGATTCGGTGGAACCTATCTCTAGGAGGCCTTCAAAATTCATTACGGCCCCACCAGATAGACAATATTTAACAAAGGGTTTCCCAGTTGATGCCATGGTGGTGGCTGCTGCCACCAAGAAGGAACTAGCTGATCCTTCAGTACCTGTCCATCCTTCTAACAAGGACTCTAGGACTATGGACAGGTACGGCAAGCGGATTTTTTCTTCAGCGACTTTTGCCATGAGATCGCTGAACTACTTATGCCACTTAAAGAGTTGGGAGAAGTTTTACAGGATCCGTCAGCTGCTGGGTCTCAGGATAAGATTAGCTCACAGCTAGGAATCCTTAACTCCATTGTTAACTCCTCCATGCGGCTCATTTCTTATGCAGCCGATGGAGCAAGTAGGGCCGCAGACACAGGAGTGGCTTTAAGGCGTCAGTCCTGGATGCGGCTTTGTAATTTTGCAGACCCCTTCAAGGCGTCCTTCACAAACTCCCCCTTTGATGGTTCAACCTTGGTCGGACCTCAAGTGAAAGACACTTTGATTAGATGCGAACAAGATGGCAAGACTCTTTCTGCCGTAGGAGTCCATTTCTCCACCCCTTCAAGATCTTACCCCAAAGGACAAAAGGGAGGGAAAATGTGGTTCCACAAATCTCAAGGAGTCACGCCTGATGCACAAAGTCAGTTTACCCCCAGAGGCAGAGGGGGTAACAATAATAGATGCCGCCCTAGGGGCAGAGGGGGTCCGCAGAATCAGGGTAGCAGAGAGCCTCTTTCTGACAAACCCTTCCAGCATCCCTGAGATGTTGCCCGATTGTCCGCCTTCAGTGGCAGTCAGGGGAAAATTATCGCTGTACCCAATAGCCTGGCTTTCCCTTTCTGAAGACAAATGGGTACAGTCGATTATATCCGAGGGTTACAAAATTCCCTTTATTCAAACCCCAATTCAACAAAAGGGAACCCTTCCAGACGTTCCACCCGGTCTAAGGGAACTAGCAGTACTAGAAATATCAAAACTGCTAGTAAAAAGAGCCATCCAGCCAGTCCCAGCGGACCAAATAGGATCCAGAATCTACTCAAGGTTCTTTTTAGTTCCAAAAAAGACAGGGGGACTGGAGACCAATATTAGATCTGAGCAAACTAAACAAGTTTGTAAAGAAATCAAGATTCTGAATGGTCACGCTTCAGTCCATTCTGCCCTTTCTGGGCAAGGACAATTGGATGTGCTCGATCTTCAGGATGCGTACTATAAAAATTTACAGACTATCCAGAAGATTTCTCCGCTTTCGGCTGGGGACCAGTCACTTCCAATTCAGAGCCCTGCCCTTTGGACTCACTACAGCCCCCAGAGTGTTCACCAAATGTATGGCAGCGGTTACGGCTCACCTGAGACGTCAAGGATTCCAGGTGTTTCCATATCTAGACGACTGGCTCCTCACTGCCACCACCAGGCATCAGCTTCTCCAAGCCAGAGATTACACCATTCACATTTGCAGAGGGCTAGGAATTTCTATAAATTTCGAAAAATCTGCCTTGTCGCCTTTTCAATCTATTACTTTTATAGGTGCAAGATTGGACACCGTACAACTTTCAGCAAAGTTAACAGACCAAAGGATCTTGGACATTCAAAGACACGTCCAGGTGATTCTTCTCGGCAACAAAATTCAGGCCAGATTTGCTCTGAAGGTATTGGGTCTTACGGTGGCCGCCATAGCACTTCTTTCCATTGCCCGCTTTTACATGCGTCTTCTACAATGGATGCTATTCACTCAATGGTCTTTTCAACAACTTCCCATGCGTCACGAGGTCATAGTAACTCCAACTTGCAAAAGGCATCTGACTTGGTGGATATCGTCCCCTCAAGTCCATCAAGGCAGACCTTTTGTTCCTCTTGCCACGGTTACATCGGACGCCTCCCTGATCGGGGGGGGGGGCATTATCAGGGCAGAATGGTCCATGGCACTTGGCAACCTTTCGAGTACCATCTGCACATAAATGTCCTGGAGATGAGAGCGGTGCTTTTAACGTTGCAAGCCCTCAACGACTCTCTTCCCCTGGGAACTATTGCAATCCAAACGGACAATATGTCCGTAGTGTGGTATATAAACAAACAGGGCGGAACCAAGTCCTATCCACTGTGTCGAGAGCCTCTCAGACTTTGGCAATGGGCAATCTCTTCTCACCGGTTTCTGATAGCAACGCACATCCCCGGGAAATCCAACATCATAACAGGGCGGAACCAAGTCCTATCCACTGTGTCGAGAGGCTCTCAGACTTTGGCAATGGGCAATCTCTTCTCACCAGTTTCTGATAGCAACACACATCCCCGGGAAATCCAACATCATAGCGGACAGATTGAGCAGAGCTATTCTCATGCCTCACGAGTGGTCTCTCGAACAATCAGTGACGGAAGAGATTTTTCAGAAGTGGGGCCTTCCTTGCTGCGACCTTTTCGCTACACCTCAAAACAGCAAATGCCCAGACTTCTCTCTCTTCCCCCTTCCAGGCCATCCCCCCAGAGACGCTCTAACCCAAGATTGGCCCCGGGGACTTCTTTATGCTTTTCCCCCTTTTTCGCTGATACCTCAGTTAATTCAGAAAGCAACCGCTTTGAGATCCAAGTTGATTCTCATTGCCCCTTATTGGCCTCGACAGATATGGTTTCCGTTCCTACATCATTATCTCTTGGTACAGCCATGGCATCTGGACCCGGTTCCAGATCTTCTGACCCACCAGTCGGGTCAACTGCACCAATCCATACCTTCTCTCAACCTCACTGCTTGGTTGCTCCACTTCCATCCTTAGCCAGGCTTCCTATAATTTCTAATCCTGTCCAGGATATCATAGTAGCTTCCCTAAAATCTTCTACAAGAAAGATTTACACTAGTAAATGGCGACGTTTCTCTTTCTGGGCAAAAGCTAGGAACATAGACCCCTATACTGCTCCAATTCATTCGGTATTGGACTTCCTAGCTGAGATTTTTCATTCAGGATCCTCTTCTTCCACAGTGAAAGTTCAACTGGCAGCCATTTCAAATTTTCATATAGGCCTTTTGGACCACAACATTATGTCACATAAACTTTGCAAGGCATTCCTTCGAGGTATCTTTTTATTGAAACCTCCGATTAGAGACCCCTCCCCCCCACCACAGTGGCATCTAAATTTAATTTTAACATCTTTGATTCTTCCCCCTTTCGAACCTGCAGCTGCCTGTTCTTTGAAATTGCTTTCTTGGAAGACACTTTTTCTAGTCGCCATTACTTCTGCCAGGAGAGTATCTGAGCTTCATGCTCTCTGCATTTGTCCTCCCTATTTAATATTCCACAAAGATAGGGCATCTCTAAGGACTAATCCGTCTTTCTTACCAAAAGTGGCATCGCAGACGAATCTAAATCAATCCATTGATCTTCCAATGTTTTTCCCAAATTATTCTGATAGAGCGGAACAAAAGTTACATTGTCTTGATGTTCACCGCCAGCTCCGATATTATCTGGACAAAACTAAAATTTTTAGGAAATCTGATCAACTGTTTCTATCCTATGCAGACAACAGGAAAGGCCTTCCAGTTTCCAAGGTAACTTTATCTAGATGGCTGTCTTCTGTGATCACTTACATTTATCAGCTCAGAGGTAAAGAGTTGATTTCTAGGCCAAAAGCCCATTCTACCAGAGCTCTAGCTACATCTACAGCTTTTCAGGCTAGACTTCCAATAGACACTATTTGTGCAGCAGCCACATGGGCCTCTCCTCATACCTTTGTTTCACATTACAAATTAGACCTTGCCTCCAGAGACAGAGCGAATTTTGGTTCCACCGTTCTCAAGAGTCTGTTCCATTGAGCCACCCAGGATAGAGGTGCTAGGGACGCGGTCCCATCCAGCAAGAATGAAGGCGAGATTGACAACTTAACATTTAGAAGTTATGTACCTACCATAACGTTCCATGTTAGTTGTCTTCTCTCGCCTTCTTTCTTGCGTCCCGCCCTCCATCCCCCTAGCCTGGTCAGACCGGGAAGATTATGCATCTTCTATTAAGAGGTTATTCCCCTTTTTCTAACTGTTCAACTTGTTGTGTCACTAGATTAGGTTGATCCTTTCTAGAGGGTTATGATGTTATTTAGTATTGTTATTTTTCTTCCTCCTCTTCAGTTGGAAGAAAATATTACTATTTCTTTAGCTACCAAACGAGATCTGGGTAGTCTCCGCCTTGCATCATGGGATATAGGGTTGCCTCGAGCTGGTAAAATTAACTCTCGAGCTTAGCAAGTGCCGAGTCGGAGCAGAGGATCAGCTCCGAACCCATCCAGCAAGAAAGAAGGCGAGAGAAGACAACTAACATGGAACGTTATGGTAGGTACATAACTTCTAAATTTTGTTTTTCATTTTACCCAGACTCTACCTTTGCTGATCTTTTCGAAGACAAACTAGGCAAACTCCCAGTTGTATACTCCATGAAGTTAGACCCTAACGTCAGCCCAGTCAGACCAACCAAGAAATTCTCCAGTAGTTATGCAAGGTAGAGTCCAAGCTGAGCTAGACAGACTGGTGCAGCAGTGATTTATCCAGTAGAAGAACCAACTGAATTGGTATCCTCCATGATAGTAGCTCATAAGAAAAGCTCGGATATTAAAATATGTATTGATCCACGAGACTTGAACAAAGCACTAAAATGACCTTGTCATCCAATGCGTA
Organism: Protopterus annectens; assembly: GCF_019279795.1. NCBI lineage: Eukaryota > Metazoa > Chordata > Ceratodontiformes > Protopteridae > Protopterus > Protopterus annectens. The sequence goes on along the minus strand of NC_056739.1, from coordinate 1,266,443,579 downwards.
CAGTCAGTTGCTGCTCTTGGGCCCCATGTCCCTGTTTTGGATGCAAAAAGTTAATTTTGGCCAATTTTGCTTAACCAAATATCTTCATTGCTTACCACTTTTAGTACTCCTTTTGGCAGGTGCAGATTTTTGAAAATGTCATTTGGGATAAATTCTGCCAGTAAAGTCTTTCAGCGTGCAATGGAACACATTTTTTCACACAGCAGGCCAATGAAATCAAAGCCAAAATTACTTTTATTAAAAGACAATATGAAAATCTCAAGTCTCTAGTACTTCGGCTATTACAGCCTTTAACAGAGAGTATACATTCATATATTTTACTCCTCCCTTATATACCCATTTCGTAATATAATTCAATAAAACAATCAAAGTATTAATTCTAGCTCAGACATTTCCAAGTATATTCCTGATTCAAGCACCTAGGGCTTATAGTATCAAACTTTAAAATTAACATAGTTTTTCTTTCTTAGTAAATATTTCACTTGTTGACTAGTCATAAAACTATTAATTTCAACTCTTATCAAGTACTGCAGCTTGCAACCCTTCCGGGTTCTCTTTGTTACATTCATTAAAATGAATTGCTATAGGACTTGCTATGTTCCTTCAGCCTACTTCAGAAATGCCTCTTGCTTTCCCCTACATAAAATTTACCACATGGACATTTCAAGCCATATATTACTCTTTCCGTATTGCAATAAAATATTCCACTGGTTTGAACTTTTTTCCATTGATACTTGTGAAATCCTTCACTATACATTTACAAATACTACATTTAGCAGAAAATATTTAACTTGATCATGTATAACATTTTCAGAAAATAGTGTGTAAGTAGATGTAAAAGCTATACATTCCTGTTCATTATTCTCTCCAACTTTTTTTTATTTTTACTAATACAGTTAGCTTTTTCCATTCCCTTCCTTACATCTTCCCCATAACCCCTAATACAACATTTTTTGAAAGTTTCATTCATCTCTAGCTTAGCTTCAACCAGTTTATTACATAACCTTCTCACCCTTAAAAATTTCCCATATGGGATAGATTTTATGGTGTGTGGAGGGTGATGACTTTCTCCATGTAAAACATAATTTGCTTTTTATGGTTGCATCTAGGTAATGCATCTCATTGCCCATTTGTAATCCATCAAAACTTAATTCCTTCATCATTCTCATGTAGTTTTTAAACAAAATCTGCTGCTTGACTTTGTCTACCTTTGCAAGTAAATATCAAGTCATCGATACACCGAAGATACTTCTTCACGTATTTTAGAAAAAAATCACTGGTATAAATATGTCTACTTTCAAAATGTCCCGTAAAAATATTGGCATATTTGGGGGGGTGAATGCTGCCTCCGTTGCTGTCCCCTGTAGTTGTCTGTATAGGCTATCATTAAATTCAAATATATTATTGTTTAATCAGACCAAAATTAAGTCTGAAACATATTGAGTGAGTTACTGGAGTATCCACCAAGTAAAATTTTATAGCCTTGATCCCATCTTGAGGTTTTATATTGGTGTATAAGCTGACTACATGTATTACGATGAAATACATATTCTCTAGCCACACTATATCCGTAACTTTACCCAAAAAGTCAAACACGTCTTTAATGTAGGATGGCAACTTTTCTACTGAAGGTAAGAAATATTGATGTAAAAAACAGGCTAAAATATGTAAAAAAAAAAAAAAAAAAAAAAAAAAAAATCCACAGGCTGAGACTATAGGTTGCCCCAGGGGGGTTAGACAAATCTTTGTGAATCTTGGGGGGAAAAAAAATCGTGCCATAGTAGAATTTTTAATCTTGAGCTTGTGTTGTACATCCTCGTAAGAAAAATAATGAAGCCTGAGTCCATTATTTATTAAATCAACATATTCTCCCTCAACTTTCCTATACTCATCCATGCCTGCTTTTTTCATAAACCTGTTCATTATTCAAATGTGTATAACACATGGTTAAATATTGAGTGTAGTGTAAAATAACTTGCCACCTTTGTCAGCTGGCTTAAATAACTTGAACAAAACACTAAAATGACCTAGTCATCCAGTGCGTACAGTTGAAGATGTTTGTGTTTCACTGCTGCAGTCATTACACTAGGGTTATCCTGCCGTCAGGCGGGCCCGGAGTCGGCCTGAGTTTTAAAGTCTTGGTCCGGTGTCGGTTGCTGTCGCCTCTTCCCTGACGTCGGTGCGCCAAGGGTATCCAAGTAGCAGCCGACACCATTTTCTTCAGTCTTTCTTGCTGTGCGGTGCCCGAAGCAAAAGCAGTTCACAACTGCCAGTCGGCCAACTACTGAGATTTCAAATTTGATTTCAGAACCAAAGTCTTTAATAAAGCTAAGTACCCCGTTGGGGAAAAATTTTTTCTTGCCTCAGACCGATGTCAGAAAAAGTTAATAATTGTATTTCTTGTGGGAAGCAAATACCTCATAAGAATTTTCATTCTTACTGTATTCCATGCCTAGGCCCAGATCACGACATTACTAGTTGTCGGTTTTGTGCTAGATTTAACAAATGCACTATTAAACGTCAGTTTGATTTTGCTCGTCATTACTTTGGGCGAGGATTTAATTACACAATGCCGTTGGAACAACCGATGACCGGAATGCATAAAAAATACAAAGATAAGGAAAGGCATCCGAGGCCCAAAACTGACGACGAAGCCTCTTCTAGGCCAGTTCCCGGTTCGCCGGATTTCAGTGAGGCGCTTTTGCAGCCCCTGACATCAGAACCACAGGCCGCGTCCGACTCCCACGTGGAGGTGCCTAGGCTTCTGGAGCCTCAAGGTGTTGGGCCTACGGAGATTAACCCTTCAGATGGGTCCAGAGCCGCTGAGCAGGCACCGGCTTCTGAGGGTGTTTTCAGGCCTACTCAGCTTACCATTACTACTACAGCCAAGATTAAGCCTACACTAAAGACAAAGAAGCAAGTACAGCATTTACCTGGACAGGCCTCCATGCCTAAAAAACAGATGCTCAAGATGGCCGAAGACTTGACTCTGATCAGGGGTTCCCATCCCCCTCCTGATAAAAGGCCTAGGCAGGATACAGACTATGATTCCTCTGACCAGGTTTCAATATATTCTGATTCCTTTTCAGACCTGGGATATTCTTTACCCCCCAATGAGGATTCTGATGCTGAAGAATCCATTCCTTCAGCCTCTCCTCCTGAGGATTGCTCTGTTGGGGAAACTTTACATACCATGAGGGAGCATTTCCATTGGGAGGGCCAGGATTACCCAGAATCCAAGAAAAGGCTCAGAGACTTTCTTTTGCTACCTCAGCACAGGCCCCTTGCTATTCTGCCAGTGTTGGACATTGTGGATGATGTGTTCTCTGAATCTAGTTTAAACCCTGATTCTTTACCCCAAGCTCCAGTCAAGCCAGACAGATGCTACAGAGCCCCTGACTCTCACAAATTTCTTTATAAAAACCCTGTTGCAGACCCAGAAACTTATTTCCCAGGGTCCCAAAGGAGTTAAGGCTTCCACGGCTAAGAATCCAGTTCTCTCGGATAGGGACTCTAGAGCATTAGACAGATGGGGAAAGAAAGTTTACACCTCTGCAACTTTAGCAGTGAGAGCTCTGAATTGCCAGTTTCACATGCAATATTTACTGTCTCAATTAAAATAGAAAATGAGTATAAATGCAGAACAACCTGACTATAAGGAAATGCAGAATGTATTGCATGCAGCTGAACAAGTGTGAAAGCATACTTTGCAATGTGGTTTTGATTCATTAGAAGCTTCTTGTAGAGCAGCAGTTACAGGATCTGTGATTCGAAGACATGCTTGGTTAAAAGAACAAAGTTTGCCAGATCATGTTAAGGCAAAATTATTGGATGCTCCTTTGCAGCAATATAATTTATTTGGTATTAAGGCAGAAGAGGTATTAAAGAAAATGGAGGATAAGGCAAAATCTATGCAAACAGTAAAGGATTTCTTACAGGTACAGCCACCACAATTTAGCAGAAATTGGCCTACTAGGAATTGGTCCTTTCCAGTGTCAGACAGGCCACAAAGAGGCGGCAGATACAGACACCCAAGAGGCAGATCTCAGCCACAAGGTTCTTACAGACCACGACAGTGGGGTGCTTCAAACCCCAAACAAGGTGAGGATAAGTCGCAACCTTACAGCAAACAGTCCCAATGACTTCCCCCTTCCAGTGCCAAACTCTTACCTTTTGGCAGCTCTCTTAGGGGGGAAACTAGCACTCTGCTTGCCAGTTTTGAGAAAAAATCACCCAAGACAAATGGGTGCTGAATATTGTATCTCAAGGTTACAGGTTCCACTTTCACACTTTTCCAAGGCTAAAAGGAATGCCAGACCTGCCACAGAATCAATGGGCAGAGGCACAAAAACAAATTTCAGCTCTCATGGACATGTGAGCTATTCAAAAAGTACCACAGCAGAAAAAAGGACAAGGATTTTACTCAAGACTCTTCCTGGTACCCAGAAAGGACAAAGCCTGGAGAGCCATTCTGGACCTTTCCACTCTGTTACCTGGATCTTCCGAAATTCAGAATGCTGACACTACAACAGCTCCTTCCCTTCCCATGTTGGGCAAGAAATCTTGGCTTATTACTTTGGACCTCAGAGAGGCATACCTGCATGTCCCTATCAGACAAAATTGCAGAAGATACCTCAGATTCATAGCTGGTTCAATGCACTACCAATTCTCTGCACTGCCTTTTGGCTTATCTACTGCACCCAGGGTCTTTACCAAGTGCCTGGCACCAGTAATTGCATTTTGCAAACAAAAAGGAATTAAAATATACCCATATCTGGACGACTGCCTCATTCAAGCAGAGAGCAAGGACATTCTTCTGCAGCATCTGGTGTTCATAAAAAGATTAAGTTGCCTAGGGTACACAGTAAACAAAAAGAAATCAAAACTAGTGCCCTCACAAGAGATAATATTCCTGGTTGCCAGCTTAAATACAACAGACCAGATGGCTTATCTCACGCCAGACAAACAAGGACAACTGACTCAGTATTTTCAGTTGATGGCAAAAAAGTCCCAACTCCCTGCAAGAAAAATTCTGCAGGCCTTGGGATTCATGGTATCCTGCTTTCTACTAATTCCATATGCAAGACTCCATATGAGGAAATTACAATGGTACCTAGAAAGTGTTTGGTCTCAACATTCTCACAGCTTGGAGACAGTAATACCTCTAATTCCCTGCCTACAACAGGAGTTTCGATGGTGGGCACAGGCATGTCACCTTAACAAGGGTCAGCCTTTCACTCTTCCCACAGCCAGGCAGAGTATAAAAACAGACGCCTCTGATTACGCCTGGGGAGCACACATGGCAGGAAAATGTATTCAGGGCAAATGGACCACAGAACAAATGCCTCTTCACATCAATCAAAAAGAGATGTTGGCTGTACAAAATGCCCCAACAGCTTTCAAGGACCTTCTGCATCCAGGACAATTATTATTAAGGACAGACAACACCACAGTGATGTGGTACATATACTAGCAAGAGGGCACTCATTCTTACCCCCTATGCAGGCAAACCATGACCTTGTGGAACACGGCTATAACTTATCAAGTTCATTTGCAAGCACAATTCCTGCCAGGAAAGATGAATACTTTGGCAGACGACCTAAGCAGAAACATCATGGATCTTCATGAGTGGAAATTAAATCCACAAGTTTTCAGCATGATAATGCAAAAATGGGGGTGCCCGGACATATCTCTTTGCCTCCCTACTGAATTGCCAACTACAAAAATTCTGCACAAGGACTTATCACACAGAAGCATGGAAAGTGGATGCTCTTTCGTTCAGCTGGAAAAGCCTAAGCGTTTATGCCTTACCACCACTGCCTCTCCTTTCAAAGGTACTCCTAAAAGCCAGACAAGACAAACCACAGATAATTCTGATTGCTCCAGACTGGCCACGCCAGCATTGGTACCCATTCTTAAAGAACTTAGCTCAAGGCCCACCTTGGATTTTGCCTCAAATTCCACACCTTCTGACTCAGCAAAACAATCAAGATACTGCACAGTCAGCTCAAAACCTTAAACCTGGCTGCATGGCAGATTCATTAGCCAAGCAGACCACATCTCTCTCTAAATCTGTTATGGATGTCATTTTTGAGGCCAGGAGGCCTAGCACCAGGAAATCTTATTCAGAAAAGTGGAAGAGATTCCGTGCCTGGAACCAGGCTCAAAACCTTGATCCTCTGGTCCCTAACATTCCTCAGATACTACAATACTTGACTGAGATGCTGGACAAAGGACTATCCTCCTCATCCATACATTCACGCTTCTGCCATTTCAGGTCATTACAACACAGATCCTCCTATTTTTTCTCACCCTTTTACTAAAGCAGTACCTCAGAGGGGCTAAAAACATAAGACAGCCCCGGAGAGCACCAACATCAACTTGGGACCTCAATTTCGTTTTGAAAAAGCTCACTTTGCCTCCTTTTGAACCAGCCAATTCAGCAGAGTTAAAATATATATCATGGAAAACTGGTCTGCTTCTGGCAATAACCTCAGCACGAAGAGTCTCAGAACTGCAGGCACTAATGGCAGTAGAGCCTTTTATCATTTTCCACCAAGACAGGGTTTATTTAAGAACAAACCCTTCCTTTATGCCTAAGGTGGTTTCCAGTGTGTCTCTTGACCAATCTATTTACTTGCCAACATTTTACCCAAATCCCCAAAATAAAGGGGAGAGACTTCTACATGCCTTGGACATGCACAGGCAATTGCGCTTCTACTTGGACAAAACAAAAGCTTTCAGAAAATCTGAACAATTGTTTGTATCATACACTGCAGGGTCACGGGGAAAGGCAATTTCAAAGTAGACCATTTCAAAGTGGATAGGACACTGTATTTGGCTCTGTTACACACAAAATGGGAAACCTGCACCTAGTAATATTAGACCACATTCCACCAGGGCAACTGCCACCTACTGCCTTCCTTAGAGGAGTACCTACCAAAGATATCGTGGAAGCTGCAACTTGGAGTTCAGTGCACACCTTTGCCAAGAATTACCATTTGCCTCTTTTTATTCTAGATCAAGAGCTGGCTTTGCCACTGCAGTGCTGCAGGGCCTCATACCCACACCAAATCCTCTAGAGCCAGACACCCAAACTCAGCTTTGGGATTCTACCAAAGTGTAATGACTGCATCAGTGAAACACGAACGTAGTACAGTTTTGTACCTACCATAAATGTAGATGAGTGTCTTCAGTGCTGCAGTCCAGGTTACCCACCCGCCAACCCCTCTTTTTTTTTTTTATCTGGGACTAACCTATACTACCTATGTGGTGTATTTGCTGGTTAATGAAGGTCTTATTTTTACCTTTTTTGTATGTTTTATTAGCAATATGTATTGCTTACCATTTTTGGGGGCACCTGACATTTGGGGCAAGAAAAACTGAAGAAAATGGCATCGGCTGCTACTTGTATATCCCTGGCGCACTGACGTCAGGGAAGAGGTGACAGCAATCGATGCTGGACCAAGACTTTGGAACTCTGGCCAACTGCAGGCCCGTCTGACGACAGGATAACCCTAGTGTAGTGACTGCAGCAGTGAAGACACTCTAACATCTACATTTATGGTAGGTACAAAACTGTACTTTGCTGCTCTTGGGCCACATGCCACTGTTTTTTTCTGTCTTAGATGCAAAATGTTCATTTTGGCCAATTTTGCTTGACTGAATATCTTCATTGCTAACCTTTTTTGTACTCCTTTTGGCAGGTACAGATTTTTGAAAATGCCATTTGGGATACATTCTGCTAGTTAAGTCTTTCAGTGTGCAATGGAACAAATTTTTTCAGGCTGTCCGTGTGCTATTATAGTAGATGATGATCTTGTAGGAGGCAATGGTGAAGTCGAACATGAAAGAAACATCAGGAAAGTTCTAGACCAAGCTCATGAATTGAATCTTAAGCTGAATCCTCAAGTGCAAATTCAGGCTACAAGAAGGTACTTATGGTCAATTCTTTACCAGTTTAGGCATACGACCAGATCCTTCCAAGCAAACGGCAATTCTTGAGATGCCAGCTCCAGACAATGTTCAAGCCCTACAATGTTTTCTTGGCATGGTTCACTATCTAGGCAAGTTCATTCCAGATTTGATCCAACTTTCAGCATTGCTCAGAAAGCTAAATAGCAAAGATGTAACCTGGTCCTTGTTAGAACAGCACCAAAAAGCATTTGATGATCAGAAACAGAGAATTGCCAGTCCACCTACTTTAAGATACTAAGATGTTCACAAACCAGTAACTCTTTCTTGTGATGCTTCTAAATTTGGTCTAGGTGCAGTCATTTTTTAAGAGGGTAGAGCAGTAGCCTGTGCTTTGCGAACTCAAACCCAAAGTGATATGCAATATACTCAGAGAAAGGACTTTTGGCAATTGTGTTTGCAAGTTTGAAGTTCCATTATATTTCTAGCCAACCTATTCAAATCGAGACTGACCACCAATCTCTAGTTACTGTTTTGAGAAAACCTATGCCCACAGCTTTTGCGATATTGCGACTTATGATGTTGAAACTGCAAAAGTATAATTTCAGTCTTTTTTTTTTATACAAAAAGCAAACTTTTTTGTCTTGCTGTCACTTTATCCAGATTGCCCAGATTGCCCACAAAAAAATACTAAACAGCATGATAATGAGAAACCTGATTTTGAAGTCATGGAAGTGAAAAACTTTTTTTCACATGTTTTAATGAGCTTGGAACTCTTACAGCTTCAGATCCAGTTCTCCAGAAGCTCAACTACTTTATCATTCGAGGATGGACATCCAAGCATTCTTGGTTACCTCTAAGTGCAACAATATTTTCCCTACAGAAATGAGATTTTGTCTGGCAATGTTGTGAAAGGTCCAAAAGTGATTGTTCCAAAATCCTTGCAACAAGAGTATAGAACATCTTGCATCATGGCCACCCAGGAACTGATTATACCAAAAGAAGGGCGAGAGAATTAGTATTTTGGCCTTCTATGCCAGGTGATTTATTGAGAGAATACTTTCTTCTTCTTCTTCTTCTGTTTGTAATATCACTTCACCTAAACCAGATTCCTGAACTACCTTGGTCGACAGTAGCTACAGACATTTTCGAATGGAATGGTCAACATTACTTGGTATTTGTGGACTTTTATTCAAATTGATTTGATATTGACCTACTTCCTGATCTCACATCCAGTACTGTCATTACTAAGTTGAAGAGACATTGTTCTGTCCATGGTAGTCCGCACCAAGTTATTTCTGACAATGGTGCACAGTTTACATGGCAGCAGTTCAAGAGATTTGCTGAAGAGTGGGACTTTATGCATGTTGCGAGTAGTCCTGAGTGCCCACAGTCAAATGGTTTGGTAAAATGTGCAGTTCAAAGTGCAAAACAGTTGTTAGAAAAGTCGAAACAAGACAGTACTGATGTTTTTCTGAATCTCCCGAATCTTGGAAACATTCCTTGCTGTAATCATCTTGGTTCGCCCGCCCAGAGACTTGAGACAAACCAGAACCACACTGCCAATTGGTAGCAATTTGTTGGTGCTAAGAACAACAAAGCAGTTAAAGCTCTACTTATGAAAAAGCGTTTGTCCCAGAAGTCCTGTTATAAGACCAGCAAATCACTGAATCCATTACAAGAAGGGGAGATGGTAAGGATGCAGACAGCAAAAGGTTTTGATCGGATTGGAGTCCTGAAAAGTTTGTCCAGAGCTGAGATTGTACAGTGTAGAATCGCAAGGAATAGAATTTAGACTAAATTGGAAACGGTTAGTACCTGTGTACGAGCCAGTATCGCAGCATCTTGCCTGCGATAGACTCTAGTTCTCAAGAGTTACTTATTCAGTGTTCCAGTTCCAGAGGACATTCCAGCAAATATCCCTGTTCCTGAGAATATCCCTGAGAGAACTAAAGCAGATTGCTCACCAATGACTGTCCCTGTTGCTAAACCCAGTCCTAACTGCTACGTTACTAGAACAGGTCACATTTCCAGACCATGTTCCAGATACATGGCAACTTGGACATGAATGTTTTTATTCATTATGGTCTGTATAATTTGCATGCCTATTCAAATATTATTCTTTCAAGACCGCTCGGTAAAGAGGGAGTATGTAGATCATTGTGTGCATGTACCTTTAAGAAGCTTTCCAGTGAGCTAGCACACATGTTTAAATACTGAGCACGTTCAAGAAAGACTGTAGTTTTGTAGAGAGCTGCAGAGGTGTAAGCATGTATGTATATGTGTAGTAGTCAAGTCAGTTCGTTTATATTTTATGTTGCTGTCAATCCTGATGTGTTTGTATGCAATAAAGTATGTAAATGAACACCCGAGCCTCTTTCATCTTGACTAGCTGTGCAAGATGAACAACAGTTGGTATATCAAATAAATATACCATCTAATATTTTTTTAAATTACAGTGACTGTGAATTAGTAGCTTGTGCAATAAGGAAACCAGTAGAGTTCTGTAGTAATTTAAGTTTAATACTGACAAAATATTGACATTCAAATTCTTAATTATATGTACGTGTGTGTGTGCGCGCTCGTGCGCATACATAACATATATGAATATACACCTACCAAATCACTGTTGAGAAAAATAACATGGAGTGGTCTAAAAATTGCATTGTCTTAAGAATAGTTGCTGTAGTAGAATCAAATAGCATAATATTAAAATAGGTTGTATGCAGGTGTGTGTCTCCAGGTATATCAAAATCGGTCCTAAAAGTTTGTTAGCATGAGGTGTTTTCCCATTAGAGCAAATTCCAAACTGAAGGGAGCAGTTGTCTTTTCTAGCAAAGGGAGAAGTCTTTTGTTAATAAATCTGAATAATGTGATAATCGGCATTAAGAATGTAATAGGATGATGTATATATTTAACGAAAGATACATTTGCATTGGACTATATAGAGTTAGTATAGAAGTTTAACAAAGGAAGTTATTGGAGCAAGTTCATTAGAAGTATGTAAAAAAATTGGCGGGTACTTTAGTCAGGGTCAGGAACTGTTTTTTCTTTTTAAAAACTTATTGCATTTCTACTTCAGTCATGGTAAATTATGTCAATCATAGTAATGTATATTTTAATTCTATGTATGGTCATGGGTGTTTATTTGTTATATAATTTACTTGTACTGTTAGATGGGTTTGCTATGAGATATGTAGTTGGTGGTCAGTGTATTTCTAAAAGACATGTTCTCTACATTGATGAGAAGTGTGCATGTTTTGCAATGTTCAAGTAAATGTTCTCATGCTTTATGGCAGTATTGTTCTAAAAAAAAAAAAAAAAAAGACACACCAACTTTTCTCAAGTTTTGTCTCCCATATGGAAATACATTTATCATAGCTAAAGGCCAGCAACTTAAGGCTGTCTGAAATTTCGATTTATGAACAGGTTGTTAAATGTTCGAGAAGTGCATTTCAAGAAACTTACATTGAGAGTGAAACTTGCCATACTTTTCTCTAACACGAAACTATTGGTTATAACCAGAGACTGAGCAAAATGTTTTGCAGGTCTCGGGAGTTTTATGTGTGTGAATGTGATACCATCTCATGTAAACTATGTGTGGAACATAATCTTTGTATAATCTGTATGTAGAACATAATCTCTGTATAATCTTTATGTGGAGCTTTTCTCCCCAGGACTCCATTGAAAACGGGTTCTTTTGGCCCAATGGACTATCCTGGTTAAACAACTGCAAATAAATAAATAAATAAATAAATAAATAAATCTGCAGGATGCAGTTTTATTTTTCTTGCATACATGCTTAACTCTACATCATTCTGTAAAACATTCTTTACTTACAAAATGGTGAAGTAATCTGCCATGCCTCACTTAGTAGGAAAACTAGTTTTAGGGTTTACCCAGTATTTTGAAAGTATGGCTGTCCAGTTGTCACACTAAAGTCATAGAACAGTTTAGTATTGATGACCATGAGAGTTGTCTAATAAAATGTTTGTATGCAACACATATGGGCCCTGGTATTAGTAAATTATAATATGCACAGAGATAAGAAACCTAGACAGTGAGTAAAATGTTGCCATTCAGGGTCATGATCTGCGCATATGGATCATGGACCTTAACGGTGGTCTACAGAGCCCCACTGTTGGCTATAAATTGACCACGGGAGCACTTGGTATACTGTGATGTTCTGTTCTCTGTTCATTCTCCTTCCTTTTTGCAGCCAAATAGCTGCTGCACTGCCTTTGATTGCACTGCCATCAGTGCTGATAAGTAATTCTTGAAGATGTTTCCATTATTCATTATCATGGTGTTAAGGCCATTACCGTAATATAGTAATGAGAGAATCGTGTACTGTACAAGCTTCACTGTCAGGAGTTTCTGCAGTGTCGGTATGTGGGGATAGGTTACGTAGTGGTTGTGGAATCTAGGTTTGCCTGTGCCATGAGGAATCCAGTGCTGGTAGTTTTTTGTCCCTACAAGCAAAAGGACAAGTTCCTGCAGTAAATGAGGTCTGATATTAATTCCACAACCCACAGCATGCTTTCAAACCAATTTTATATATTTCCAAGGCGAATATTTTAAACAGGAGAAAGGGGTGGCAATGGGTGCACATTGTGCCCCCACGTATGCCAATATCATCATGGCATATTGGGAAAATCAATACCTTTTAAATTCACCCTTTAAGGAAAGATGTGTCTGATTTAGATTACATTTTTGAAAAAGAAATAGTTCACACATATCGGAAAGGCAAAACTATCAAGAATATTTTAGAAAAAGGTTTGAATGAAAACAACAAACAAAAAATAGGATTACACAAGTGTGGCAGATGTAATTACTGCAAACACCTACTCTGTGGTAACCACCTATTTCTAGAAGCAAGAAAGAAAAAACTTTACTTGAACAGTTTTGCAAACTGTGAAACCAAAGGGATCATATATATTTCCTTATGTGAAGAATGTAATTCCTTCTATATCGGCAAAAGTGAAAGGAAGTTGAGACAAAGAATCTATGAGCATCTATACGACATTAAGATCAAGAAGGAGACCAATGCTCTATACAAACACACCCTTACTTGTAAAACGTCTCGCTTTAGATTCTTTGTGTTGGAAGTGGTAACACCCAACCCTAGGGGAGGCATGTGGGAAACTCTTATTGAGTATAGAGAGTTATACTGGCAAATTGTACTGGATGCAAGTAGGAACGAATTTGTGTCCCTAGCACCAGTTTTAAAATTAAGGGCAGCCAAGTTATAGAAACAAGGTTGAAATGTACACACGTATTAAATTACAAAAGTTTTCATTTACAATTTTAGATTGTAGATTTTCACACATTGGAATTTTAGATACAAACCTGTCCACTGGTATTTTTACTATATTACATTTCAATTTTTTTATTGTATCTCAATTATGTATATATTGGGTTTAAGTATTTTTGATTGTTATTTCAATATATTTTAAATCAAGTTATTTCAATACATTCATATTTAACAATGGATTTTATTAGATGCATTTTTTCTTTGTCACTAGAGGGTGTTTTAAACCAAATTAGTGTTCATGGCAATTCAACAAAATCCTTAGTATTTTTAAACAAAACTATTTTCTAGGTTATTCAGTAGTTGATTCAATTAAATACTTTGTTCAACATTCAGTATAACAAATTATTTTTAAACTGTGAATAACAACTTTTGGGTTTGAATGATTTTATATTTTATGTCTAAGTCTTTTAACTATAATGTTCAATTGCAATTAATCTAATTGGTATTTTGTGATTGGGTGTTTTAAACTTGAGGGGAATATATAATCACTGTGCACTTTATTCAGAGGTAACTTTGATAAAGTTGAAGACAAAAACGTTTCTGTTGACCAGCGTTAGTGTGTTTTGTGTTCTACGTGTTCCTACGCTCTTGTACAATAAACCTGTCTTCTCCTGACCTGGTCTGGGATTTATTTGCGCTTGTGTGGTGGTTTGTTCGTTTACAAGTTATTTTTCCGCTACTTGTTGGTTTTAGATTACATGCTTTCAAACCAAGAAATGTTCGTAGCTTGTAAACACTTAAAATGTACAAACGTGCAGAGCATACAGCTTTCGGGTAGAACCATTCTTCAGTGCAAAGACATGTATGTGCTCGAACAGCTCTTTTTTTATCAAAAGACTGTGATCAGACGACATTCGTAGCCAATATAATCTGAACAAATAAACTCTCTCATCATGTAACAATTATATAACTTCCTAAAAACATACAAATTCTATAAGTATGTATACGCATATAAATGTATGTGCACAAAATAAATGTAAACAATACCTTCATCTCTTTAATTACATTTGCTTCTTAAATACTGACTTAATACTAACTGCTGTGTTTAGTCCTGGGTGACTATCAGCCTGAAGTCTTATTATCCATGCATACTCTCTCAATTCCAATAAATTTAAGTCACACCCTCTTAGATTCTTGTAAATTCTGTCAGTAACTTTGAGCACAAAGCTATGTTTTTGGCCATCTTTAACTATATGCTTGGGTAATGCATTTCATAAATTATTTTTACGAATCTCCGAGCAATGTTCTATTATATGATTTTTTTAGTTTTCTACTACATTTACCTACATAGAATGCAGGACATTTATGCATGTTGCCAGATAGACAATATTCTTTGTATTACATGTAGCAAATAAATCTAACTTAAATTCTTTCCCACGGCTATGATCTACAAAACGTGTATTGTTCAAACTTAAATTCTTTCCCTCTGCTATGATATACAAAACATATACTGTTTTGAAGAAATATATTTGCAATACACAAAATTAAAACATGGAAATATTCCCTGTTTTGTACTTTATTTATCTATTTACTTGTGACCTAACATCCTTATAGCAAAGTCTACTTTCAAGATTAATCCTCTTCTTCTTTCGGCTTTTCGCGGTTAGGGGTCGCCACAGCGGATCACCTGTCTGCTCATGATTGGCAGTGGAGTTTGATTAAATACAATTTCTTTATGCAAATTTAGGATCATTCATCAAATAAAACATTGGTTTTATTTTTATCATTCGTAATGAACTTCTTTAGTTTAGGCATACTTTCTAATATTCCCCAGTTTCTCTTTATTATTTCTTTCACTCCATGATTTCTTGTATTAAAAGTAGTAATATATCTGACATCACCTATTCTATTATTAACCATTTGTGATAATATTTGTTGGGGTTTAAAATAAGGTTTTGCTGTCGTATCGGAGTCCTTATATCAGCCAGTTTGTTTGAGAAGGGTATTATCATAACCTCTTAGTTTAAAATCATTTGCAAGCTCTCTCATTGGTGTCAATCTACTTACCCTAAGCATCTGACTTTTTACTATGCCTTTAAATGTATGAGGGGCATGCATACTTTGCTGATGCATATACCTATTAGCCTGCACTGTTTTTCTATAAATTGTTGTTTCTATACCTTCTGGACTTTTCATAATTTTCGCATCCAGAAAACTTATTTCTTTGTCTGAAAAATTTAATTTAAATTTTAGAAAATTGGTCCTATCACTCAATTAACTAACAAACGCCTCTAGTTCACTTTGATTACCTCCCCAAACCAAAAAAGTATTGTCCACAAAACGTTTAAAAAATAAAACCTTACTTATAAAATTTGATTTTTCATCTAAATCATATTTATCTTCCTACTAACTTAGTTCTGTATTAGCATATGAATTTGCAACTGGTGTTCCCATAGCAACACCAGTGTGCTGCAGGTATATTTGATCATCAAACATAAATATGTTGCTACTTAATATTATTTCCAAAAATTGACATGTTCTGTATCTCCCCAGAATACACATCTGTTCTGTTTCTTAAAACGCCACGTATTGAATCAGCACCATATTTGTTTGGATTTACAGTGAATAGAGAGTTTATATCCATAGTAACTAACCTATAGGTGGTCACAGTGTTACATTCATACCATTCATATAACTGGCTTAAGTCTGCCGTATCTTTAATGTAACTTTTCACACTAACAAGATATTTCTCTAACACATGCTGCAGATGTAAAGATATTGGCTCTGTCACCCAGCCCCTCCCTGAGAGTGTAGGCCTCATAGGTGGATGTAATACACTTTTTTTGTATTTTTGGGAGACCATATATAATTGGTATAAGTGGGCCAGTCAAAAAGTTAAATATGTCTATAGCCACTATGGACCAGGTGTTAGCCGCATCCTCTGAGGATGTTAGGATTCCTTAACTGGAAAAGGTAGAGCCTGTCTTGCTGGTCCTGGGACAAGGAACAATAAAGACTTCCCTGTTTTGTCAGAATGTTGTACCCATTCCTGGGGAAGCTAATGCTGCTGTTTATGGTAGTGTTATGCCTCATTTTTCCTGTCTTAAAGAAACTGAAAACTAAGCACATATCTACTCCTCCTCAAATTTCCATAGGAGTAGTTTACTGGGTCTGGCTCGGGGTTTAATTCTGGCTATTGATCCTTCTTTTAAGGTAGTTTCTGGTAAAACCAAATCCAACAAAATAGTAATAAAAATAATCAAACTTGTCCAAATAAATGAAGAAGAGTCCAGGTTCCACAAAGATAAAACAAATAGTCCACTTTATTATGTTTTAACCACAGGAGCAACCAGAATAAGCGCTTTCGTCTTTGCCACAAGATTTCATCAGATACCCCTTCCATGTGTTTCAAACCTTTTATATTCACTTAATTAACCACCAATTAAAATTTAAAAAGACAATACAAAATAACACTTTACGATGAAAGTAAAGTGTTATTTTGTACTGTCTTTTTAAATCTGAAAAGATTCAAGATTTCAGAATCTGGGCAGGAAAATGAAGGACAGATAAAGGATTTTTTTTTCCTCAGATTTCTGATTCAAACTCAGAAGAAAGCTCAGTTTCTGATTCTCCTTGTGGGAGTTTTTGAGACTTTTTCCAGAATTTGCCCATGTTTTCAGTGGGAGAACACAGAGGTTTCTCATTCCCTCAAAAAGTACTATGAGCTGTTACAGAAGGAATTTCCAGAACCTTCAACTATTCCTTCATTTTTGTTGGCTTTGGAAGATGTGTGTTACGGTCTGCAATTTTCTCAATAGTCAGCTAGCTGTCCCTAAAAAAGGCGGGTAAGAATGTATAAAGCTCCTCAGTTTTTTAAGTTTATACACACTTCTGAAACCTGACCCTGCAACTGTAGATGTAGTTAATCCTACTGGTGCTAAAAGTTATTTCCAGTCCTACTATTTCTGATAAGGGTGGGAAAATTATTGATTTAAATATGGGAATAAGTGTGTGCCTCTGCAACTTTAATTTTCAGGTTTGTATGTTAAAATTCATGCCCCTCACGTATGTTAAAATTCATGCCGACTAATTGTGATAGTATGAGGAGTGATGTACTGACTGAAATCCCTGTTGCAGTATTTTGGTGATATTGGTTGTCACTGCTGTCTGGCCGAGGTTGCCAAAGCTTTACCTTCCCTAGGTCGTACGGCTGACACATGACCTCAACACGTATGTGTTGGGATATAAAGATGGATGTATGAGTACGGATCCTCAAACTGTCTCACCACCAGCCCAAATGCATTCATCAGACTGTTCACTGTTTGGTTGTTGGTGCCTTTATTTCGATTGTTTATCTAGATAAATGTACAATTGGGAAACCTTCCTTTTTATCATAGTTTTTTTTTAAGTTGTAGATGTCAGTTGGGGTGGTTGTGTGAGTATGTTAGGCAGATTCCGTCCAAGAACTTGCACACCAGGTGTTGTCTTTTCTTAGGCCAGGAACACAATCACAAATCCTGCTCTGCTTATTATTCATTCCAAAAATCATTAGGTCTAAGTTTTCTGTTGAGACCCAGTCCAAAATGGCTGACTCTTCATCCTCTGATGTGCCTCTACCTGCCAAGAAAAAAATGAAGAAACCTTGAATGGATCCACAGTCCAACGTTTGAGGTTACAGGACCCACGGTACATTGGACTACTAGTCGGTTACCTGCTACCGAGACCCATAGGAGCCCGGTATGACTCCTGAGGCCTTTCAGATAGTCAGTACATCTGAGGAACTGTCTCGTCATTTCTGAAGGGCCACAAGGCATTCTTCAAATTTTAGTTATGGAAGAGATCCCAAGCTTCCTAATAGAGGTCAAACATCCAGGTGGATGTCTTGCCTAAAAAGAAAAAAACAGAAGACTAATCATGTGGCCTCTCCCTCAGTAGGTAGGGAGAAGGAGTAAATGGACTTCTCACAAAGGTTTTTCAAAGCTATTATATCTTTGAAACCTCCCTCCTTTGGGTCTCTGCAACCACAGGCTGCTCCTCTTAAAAACTACCTTGGTTTCCTCTTCTGATGAGGAGCAGCTCTGCAACTCTCAACATTGTCTGGACTTTCTCAGTTGCACTGTCCAGGGCAAATCTCTTCTGATGAAGGGACTCCCTTTCATTTGCTCCTCCTACTGAGGAAGCTTCTTTTAAGAAGACTATGCAGAACATGATGAAACACTTTTGAATGGCAGTCAACACAAATCTCTGTTGTTCAGAAGTATTGCACCCTCTTGAAGATGGATACTCCTACACCTTCTCCATTTCCTCCTGTCCTTGAGGCTTTGCAGGATACCTTTCAGTCAACCTTTTCTGCATCTGATTTCTCAACCATCAGCTCCCAAGAGACCAGACAGGTTTTACAAAGTCCCTGATTACCTTCAATATCTTTATAAGAACCCCGTGACGGACCCTTCTGCAGTATCGCTTTCTTCGGATAAGCCCTTTAAGCTTCTGCCCAGTGCTAATGCCTTACATACTGACAAAGACAGTAGGCTATGGATTGATGGGGAAATGAGGTTTATACATCTGCTGCCCATGTCTTTAAGGCAATTAAATTACCATACTCAAATGTCAAAGTATTTGATATCTGCCCTTAACTCCTTAAAGTTATATTGGATCCCCTTGGAGAAGAGTCTAAGCATCAAATGCAGAGCTTATTTTTGCAGGCCAATCAGATGGCCCAACACAGCATTAAGTGCATTTACAATGTTGTGGTTATTTCTTCAAGGACAGTTGCCACTGGATCTTTATCTGTAGATACGCATGGCTTTGCAGTCAGCCTATACCTGAGGATTTCAAATCTAAACTGTTAGATTTGCCATTGAACAAAGACTTGCTGTTTGGCCGTCAAGTGGCCAGTCTGTTCACAACTCTCCCAAGACCAAGTTAAGACCATGAAAGACTGCAGACAGTCCTACTCTACTCAAATACCATAGGAATACCCCATCTGACTCTAGCAACTCCATTTGAAGTGATCCAACTAAGAAAAAAAAAGCCTAGAAAAAATGCTCTGAAAAGTGCCCACGAGACCCTCCAGCTGGGAGAACACCCTTTCTCGGCAAAAAGCTGCGGGGTATCTTTACAGCACCCCTCCTTATGACCTCAGCCCCATTATCTTCCTTTCTCGAAGATTGTCCCTCTTTGGCCAGGTGGAAAGCTATTACCACAGACAGGTGGGGTCGCCTCCATCATCAGGGACAGTCATGCCTGGCTTGGGAAAACATTCCTCTCTCTGAGACATGCTAGTACTTCCTCAAAATCAAATGTTCTTGCATGTCCCCATTATTCTCTTGAATCAGGGTGCCATTGAGCAAGTCCCAAAAGAATTCAAGGGAAAGGGTTTTACTCCAGGATTTTTCAAGTCCCAAAAAAGGAAGGGCAGTGGAGCCTCATCCTAGACTTGTCTATCCCAAGCACTTACCTGAAGGTTCCATCTTTCAAAATTCTTCCATTGACTTCCCTAGTGTCATTAGATCAGAAGTACACCTACTTACAGATGCCCATTCACCCTTCTTGCAAGAGATTCCTCAGTTTTTTCTGGTTTCTCACATTTTTCAGTTCACTGCTTTAACTTCTGTTCTTTTCACAGCCTGAAGAGGGTTCACAGAGTGGATAGCTCCTGTAGTAGCTTTGTGTTGCACTCAAGGAATTGAAATTTTTCCCTACCTGGATGACCTTCTGATCCAGACTTTCTCCCCAGAAATTCTTCAGCATCTTAATTTCACCCTCCATCTTCTGTCAAGTTTGGGTTTTCCGATAAACTACAAAATGCATTCATGGTTGCTACTCGCAACCTGATGTTTCTGGGATGTAGACTGAAGACACAGAAAAAACATGCCTTCCTTTCCCAAGAGAAACTGTCCAGTTACTTCCAAGGCCACTGCCACAACCCATTGCTCTCAAGAGATATGTTAAGGACTTTGGGGCTCATGTAGCCACCATCCCTATGCTCCTTCTGACCAGGCTTCACATGAGGAAAATCCTGTGGTGCCTGAAATCTGTATGGTTCCAGCACTGCCACGTCTTGGCCACCCTGATTCCCCTTTTCCCTTATCTTAAAGAATTACTTTGTTGGAAAGGTCATTTTTTCCTTAAACAGGATTACTTTTCACACCTCTTCAACAAGTTCACATGGATGCCTCAGACGAGGAGTGGGGGCATGGACAGGATTACACAGAATGTAGGGGAAATTGCAACCCCACTTCCTGAAGGAACATGTCAGTGTGAAAAATGAGAATTCTTTTGCAAGTTCTTTAGATTTTCACCTGCCTTTGGAAACCTGAATCATTTCAAGTGTACATGCAACACTACAGTCATGTGTTGCATAAACCGGGTGGCACCAGGTCCTGCCTACTATTCATGTTAGCACAGTAGGCATGGAACTTGGCAGTGCCCATTAACATCACACTTGCAGCCATATACATCCATTCTCAGGAAAAAGTGCTAGCGGACTGTTTTTAAGCCACTCCCTGAAGGATCCCCAGGAGTGGACTTTGAACAGAAAGAGCTTCTTCAACATCACACTTCAGTGTGGCACTCCTCAGGTAGACCTCTCTGCTTCACCAAATAACTATCGGGTACCCCAGTTCAGCACCAGGGACCCTTGCTCTACAGCCTGGAGGACAGATGTCTTCTCTTTCTAGTGGACAGGGAAGCTTCTCCATGACTTTTCTCTGCTGCTTCTTTCAAAAATTATTCTCAAGATAGAAAAGCAAATGCCCAAACTCCTTTTACTGGCCCTATTTTGGCCGAGGTAACATTGGTTCCCCTAGCTATTTAATCTGGCAAAGGGAAATTACAGGAGAATTACAGTACAGCTAGACAAGATAACTCCACAAAAAGGATTGCTGCTCCACCCTAGTCTTCCCTCTCAGCCTGACCCTATGGACAAAAGCTCTTTAATCCATCAGACCCCCTTTTTATGAGGAGGTTGTAAAAGAGGTCTACCAGAAAAATTGTAAACTGCACAGTGGAAAAGGTTTTCGTACTGGTGCTGCAAACAGTCTGGATCCACTCCATACAGGTTCCTGTGGTACTACAATAACTCTGCAAACTTCTTCAATCAAGCTTGGCATATTCTTTTTTTCATAAAGCTCCCTTGTCTGTTAAAGCCTGCCTCCTTCCTGGTTCTCACTTATGGCTAGGCCGTAGGTCAAGCATTTGCTCAGGGGAGTTTTTCATCTTAACCCTGCCAAGGAAACCCACCCCCACCCCCTCCCCAGATCTTCATTTTGTGTTCAGAAAAGCTTACTGTTCCTCTTTGAATCAACTTTCTCCATTTCTCTAAAATTTTGTACTTGGAAAACCATCATCCTCCTGGTCTTCACTTCTGCGAGGAGAGTTTGAGCTTCAAGCTGACATGGCCATTCCCCCTTTTAAAGATTACTTTTCCAAAGGCAGGTTTGTCTCTCAAGGTTATTCCATCCTTCATGCCTAGTCTAGTGAACAAGCTGTCTCTCTCGATCAGGCTGTTCATCTTCCTAATTTCTCGATCCCCAAAATAGGGAAGAAAGCATCTTACATTCTCTGGACATTCACAAATAACTCAGAATTTACCTTTACAAAACTAAATCCTTCAAAAAGACTGACCAGCTGTTTGCTTCTTTTTTTGTCCCCTAGGTTGGGACAGTCAGCCTTCAAACAAACTACTGCAGCCTGGATTTCAAAGGCTATTTGTTTCTGCTACTCACATGACTGTATGACCTTGCCTTCTTACCATAAAGCTCCATGTATATCTTAACAGCAGATACTTGGTCCTCTGTACCCATGTTTACCAAACACTACAAAATTGATACTTTCTCCAGCTCCATGGCAGCCGTTGCTAGGTCAGTCCTGTCCGGCCTACTGGACAACTTCTGTTCAATAGCCAGTCACCCTTCCTTCCTCCTTTAGCCTTGGGAATCACTCATATGTCAGGAATATTGCTAAAGTGATTTCAGTCAGGACATAGTACAGTTGTGTAAGAACTTTATGGTAAGATTTTATACAACTGTACTGTGTCCTTCTATATCTCTGTTGCAGTATTCTACATAGAAGAGAGAGAGTAAAAAAGCTCAAGAAACAGAATGGTGGTGGAAGCCTGAGAAGAGCCCCCAAGAAACCCACATAAAATGGTTTCAGCAAATGGCCCTAGAAACCATATCCAACGTATAATGCTTAGTAAATGTAGGGATGGAAGACCAAGTAGCGGTTTCAAGGATGGAATTGTCCAACCCCTTGAATAACGCACCAGAAGAGGCAACAGCCCTAGTGAAATGAGCTCTAACACAAGTAGGCAGAGCTTTCCCATAAGAATAACAAAAGGAAATGTCCTTTGATATCTAGGAGGAGATGGTTTACTTAGAAACAGCAAACCCAAACACCTGTGCTGAAAGGAAGCAAAAAGTTGATCAGATATACCTGCAGTCCTAGTTTTATCCAAATAGTACCTCGGCTGTCTGTGCAAATCCAAGGTATGCAGGACCCTCTCACTAGCAGACTGTGGAGAAGTGAAAAAGGAATGGAGGTGTACAACTGGTTCAAGGACAACTCATTTGCTATCTTGGGATTAAAAGAAAGGTTAGTACAAAGGGACACCCTGTCCCTGTGAAAAAAAAACAAAAAATGATAAATTTCCTTAAGGGCCCGAAGCTCAGAAACCCTCGGAGCAGAAGTAAGAGTCTGAAACAAAACAGTCTTCCAGGTTCAGTGTTGCAAAGAAGCAGAATCTGTAGGCTCAAAAGGAGCCAAGGTCACTTTTCAAAACAAAATTAATGTCCCAAGGATGAGGATAGGTTTTTTGGAGGCCTAATTTGCAGGATGCCTTTAAGAAATTGTTTGATCTCCAAAATGAGAAATCAAAGGAGGATTCAAGGTCAGACGAGCAGAAATAGCTGACAAATGGGCCTTCGCAGAAGAATAGGCCAAGCCAAACTGGAGCAACTCACACAAATAAGAAAGGACCAGAGGGGCCACCACTGAAAAAGGGACCCGTTTACAAGCATGGCACCAAACCGAAATTCTTTTCCAGTTGGACATGCAAGATTTTCTGGCTGAGGGTTTCTTTGCCTTCTGTAAAACCCTGAGCATGTCCTTAGAAAAGAGGTGCCTGATAGAGATCAACACTCTCTCACCCAGTGTCATTTGCAAAGTTGATGTGGGGATGGATGAGAGCCTTTGTCCTGTGTGAGGAGATCCAACTGGTGAGGTAACTTGTGATGATTGCCCCTGGCCAGATGCATTGAGGGGGAACCAGTGCCTTGACCAAAAGGGAGTCGGAATGATTTTTGGGAAGTAGAGGAAGAGAAGTGAAAGCATAAAGAAACATCCCCTTCCAAGGAAAGGAAAGGGCGCCAGTCTTCCACACCAGATGGCATGGCACTCTGGAACAGGAGAAAGGAAGCTCTCTGTTCAGAGTAGAGGTATAAAAAAATCTACCTGAGGAATACCCTGTGCCTCCCCTGCCCTGGTCCAGTAATTAAGAAGCCTCAATCCTCACCACTAACACCAGTGGGGGGCATGCATATTGAGAGGATGACAAGTAACACATGCAGTAAAGTACAATTTCCCTTAAGTGCACCCAGAGATCAGTCATTCTGAGGTTGGTTTCTCTCTCTCTCTCTCCAGATCTTCAGTAAAACTCCCCACGGGCACAGCTATAGGATTAAGATCTTAGCCGAGTGGTCAAGCCAAAAACCTCCAGCCACCCTCTGTCCAAACAGTGCTTCGTGTCCCTGCCCAAGTCGCTGACCTCCACGCACACACTTTGAGATTTGATTTGTATACAAACACGCAGACACTCCTGGGGAGGGCTGGCACAGGTTCACTAGCTGTGCCCCCCTTCTGCCCAGACTATAAGGTAGCACCAACTGCCACCAACCACTTTTATCAGCTACTCTAAGGCCCTTCCCAAAGGGTGACCAATTCCACTTTGCAATGTTACTGTTATCCAATTGGTAAGTGTGACCAGAACATTTAAGGCTATTCTGGAGTGGCCAATACAGTATCACCAAATACATGCAGGTACTCTAAGAGCTTCAATATCTCTGTACAAAAACAGCCACAATTAAAAGGTTTAAAAATATTTAATAATAAAAGCACACGAAAATACTCATTAACTCAACACAGAGACAGTAGAGTTCAGAATCACAGGAAATACTTTAAAATAACATAGTAGGACAGTCTCGCATGAATATAGAAAACATTAAAACTAATCTTGCTATATTCATATCCAAGAGAAACTGTTCTAAATAACTTACTTACAGAGCAAGGCAAAGTGGATGTTTACAGATCCAGAGACAAATACAAAATGCATTGACTTTCTCTCTGAGATAGTTAAGTTAATACACATTACTGTTGAATTATGTCAATTAATCATTCTTGTCACCTCTGACTAAGTTTCCCAGGCTAGCAGGAACTTAAATGTCTGTGTTAAATCTCTCAGAAGCTGACCATGCTCTCTTAGAAGCTTGCCTGAAACTGAAAGTCGTAAAACAGTTAACCTTGGAAACCTGTAATTACCTCTGTTTCCAGACAATAGAATGAAACCCCTAGCCTAGACATCCTGTCTCTTAGCTGAGAAACTTTTTTTTACATTTTTAAGGCAAGCATACAAGTCATATTACTGTTCACAAATTATATAGAATTATTTACAAAATTCTTTCTAGCTGAGCTGACAGTGTCACATTTCTCTATAAATCATATTAATATTTCAAGTGACATATAATTATTTACAAAATTCCAACTAGCTGGGCTGGCAGCATCTCTGTTTATCACATACCCCACCAATGGACAACGGCCAGAAACACTGTTTGTGAAGCATCCATTCTTGAGCCTCTGTTTTGGACCTGCTGAGAGTGCCTGCTACTAGACTGTGCTCTGAAGGAATGTATACTGCCTGAAGAGTTAACTGATAACCGAGAGCCACTTTCCAAGCCTAAAAAGCCATCCTGCAGAGGAGATGAGATTTTGTCCCCCCTGCTTGTTAACATATCACATCACTGTAGTGTTCTGTGTACACCTTCAAGGGGCCTGGAGAGAACATGCGGCAAAAAGTCTGCAGAGCTAGAGTCATAGCTCTCCTCTCTTTTGATGTTGGTGTAGTCTGTCTTTTGATGGGGAGGCCAAAGACCCTGAACTTTCAGGTGACCAAGAAAAGCCACCCACCCCGAGGCATCGGTGAACAGCTTTTGAGAAGGGAATGGAGGCTGAAAGGGACTGCCTGGGTTGAAAGCAAACTTTTGAATCCACCACTCAAATTCCTTCTTGAGACTGAAGGAGAGGTGCACTGAAATCAAGAAGGGGATAATGCTGTAGCCAAACTGACTTCTACCATTGAAGCTTCCGCATATGCAGTCTGGCAAGAGGAAGCTTTAGAATGAATCGCAGGGCCAGAAGAAACTCCTTGGTTGCCATGGCAGTCAGAGTAAGAAGCGAGTGAGAAGGCTGTCAATGACAATGCCTTTGGTGTCGGAAGAGAGACTAGCATTGGTACCATCTGAATCGTACATCTCAGATGCACATGATCTTGAGTGGGAGTCAGGACAGACTTTTGGAAGTTGATAGTAAACCCCAGACTAAAGAAGAGAGATGGTGAACTGCAGCGACTGTAACAGTTGAATGGGAGAAGGCATTTGTAGCAACAGGTTATCTAGAGAGGGATAAATCTGAATGCCTTGGAGCCTGCAGAAGGCTATCACTGGAACTAGGCATTTTGTAAAACCCATTGGGCCAGTAGAGAGGCCAAATGGCAAAGCAGAAAGTGAAAATGAGAGGAAGACGCAGAGAAACGTAAAAACATCTTGAAAAGAGGGCGAATGGGGTTTTGAGGGAGAAGGCATCTGTAGCAACAGGTTATCACTGGAACTAGGCATTTTGTGAAAACCATTGGGCCAGTAGAGAGGCCAAAGGGCAAAGCAGAGAAGTGAAAATGAGAGGAAGACGCAGAGAAACGGAAAAACTTCTTGAAAACAGGGCGAATGGGGTTTTGAGGGTTAGCATCTTTCAGATCCGAGGACACCAGAAAAACCTGAGGTAATAAAAGAAAAAACAGAGTTTGAAGAGTAAACATCTGAAAAGAAGGGACCTCAAGAAAGGTGTTGAGCCGGGAGAGATGCAAAATAGGTCTCCAAGTGCCCTCCTTTCAAGGAGCCAGGAACTACCTGAAGTAAAAAACCCTTCCTACTTGGGAAGGTGGGACAGGTTGAATCGTTCCTTGGTTGACCAGGGACCCTAGAACCTCCGGGAAAAGGGGAAGTTGCTCTAGAGGAGGTTGCGGAATCCCTGAAAAAGGAGGTAGAGATTTCCATACCATGAAGTAACCCTGACAGACAATAGAAAGAACCTAAGAGTCTAAAGTGATGAGACACCAATTTGGAAGACAAAAGGAGAGCCAAAGTGACAAAGGAACCTGGTCAAAATGAGGGGGGGGGTAATTTTCATAGAGAAGCAGGCTCATCAGATAAAGGAGGCTTTTGGCCCACAGAAATCCTGAGAATCCTTGGTAGAACGGGGCCTGCCTCCCACCCTTCCTGCCCATAGAGGCCTGGCAGGGCTGTCTGTGTACAATAGCAGACCTAGAAGGACAATTCCTCTAGAATTTAGGGATAGGAGAGAGAAATATTTGTTTGTCCTGCAAGGCTTTTCCTTTCTCTTGAAGAGACTTAAAACAGGTCAGCAGCAGTAGTCCCAAAAGATGTTTATTATCAGTAAGAGCATCCAACAATTTGGCCTTAATGTCCTCTCATAGAAACTGGAGAGAAAGCTAAGAATAATGCCACGTGACAGATCCAAAAGGCCCAGCCCTAGAAGAGGCATCAACAGCATCATAGCTACACTTAGTGGAGTGGCGAGCCACTTGAGGAGCCGAACCTTAAAACGATAAGGCAGAGGATTTGGCTTCACAATCAGGGAGTTCAGAGATAACCTAACAAACCTAAGCAATCAAGCCTAGAGCATACCTGATCACGTGGGTCTGGTAATTAATGGCCTTAAAGGCCAAAGTAGAAGCAGTATAAACTTTTCTTACCAGTTCTCTCCATTGCCCTACAATGTTTTTCAAAAGGCAAAAGTTTAGAGGGTAGAAGAGACTGATACCACAGCAGGATCAACAGAAGGGCATTTAAATAAAAAACAACAATCCCCCTATCAGGTTTCTTAGGAGTAGGAAGCTGAGATTCAGGAGAACTGGAAGCAGCAATGAAGGTATTTATCATGGCAGCCAATGGAGGAGGAACTGTGGATGGTTAAGGAATATCCACCTGAAGCAGCTCATCTTCTCTGAATATCAGGTACGTGAGAAGAATCCCATTTAAAAGAATTCCATCACCCTAGCAATTTTCTCCAAAGGACAATTTCTCAAAAGGAGATTCAGGGCTAACAGAGTCCTCTTCATCAGAACCATAAGCCAAAGGTGAGGGCATCTGTGAAGAATAGGACAAAAACCCCTCACCAGACACTGAATCCTCTATGAGGAATAGTTTCCCTGAGCTGTTTAGAAGGGATAATGGTCCAAGGAGGAGCAGGTTTCGAAACCCCTTGAGGTGGCTTTAGGGCCATTAAGGTAGAAATCAAGCCCTGAGTAAACTCTTGCTATTCCCTTTGAGGATCCTTAGGACTGACTGAAAATGCTTCAGTTTTTGTCTTTTCTTAGAAGGGACATCAGACTTAACAAATACTGAAGGTTCTGACCCTTGGTAAAATTCGATGAGAACCCAGAATTTCCTCTCTGACCAGTATCTGCAGCATCCCTCTAGGACTCTCTGAGATGATCAATTGCTTTTCCCCCTCAGTCTGGAGCAGACATCTGCAAAGCCTCAGAGGACTAATTGTTTAAGGTGTTTGTTTTCAAGATAAATGGCCAGAGAAGACCAACAGCTTCTGAGGGTCTTCGACACAAAATGCCTTACAGATACTATAAAAGGTATGGTCATGGGAAGCACCCAAACAAGCGACACTGTTCATGACGATCCTTATGGGGAATCTGCTTCTCATAGTGACATTTTCCCTTTTTAGATGACACAAACTCTAGGTAGTAAAATAAAATACAAGACTAAAAAAAAAGAAGGGAAAAAAATGAGGCACTTATCTGGTGTTGCTAAATATTTAGTACAGCAAAAAAAGGTTCAGACCAACTGACAGAAAAGGTGTTCAAACTGGCAGCAAAAAAGTTCTGGGTAGTTGCATTCGTTCGTCCCTTTTAATCCCTACATTCTGTGCAGGAAACATAAATGTGATGTACAGTGCATACACTATCTTTTAGGCTTTTGCTTACTGACCGAGCATAGGGCTGCCGTGGGTGTGAGATCCCTACTATGTAGAGTACTGCAACAGTGATATAGAAAGACATCTTTTCTTCCTAAGGAAAAGTAGATCTATATCTAGATCTAATTCTGTTTTCCACTCAGACTTTGGTCACTGTGAGGGGATGCCACAGGATTTTGGGTCTCATGGCATCTGTGAGTCTAATTACATCCCTGGCAAGACTCCATTTGGGAAAGAAACAGCTGTTTCTGAAGTTTCTTTGGTCCCAGAACCAACATCCGTTGTCTTTTCAAATTCGCAGGGCCAGTATTTGTCAGAAGAGAATCACTTTGTGGATACCACAAATATCCATAAATCCAGGTCTCCCCTTTTCCTCCACTATTCCAAAGCATATGTTGCCACAGATGTCACTGACTTTGCTTGAGGAGCAGTTTTCAGGAGGGATACAAGTGCAAGATGTGTGGGATACCAAGGACTCTCACGAGCTCATAAATAAGAGATGCTTGCCTTGATCAAGGCACTTGACACTGTAAACCATCTTTGGTCCTTGGCACCTCTTCTGTTTCAGACAATACCGCAGTCGTATGGTACTTCAGCAAGCATGGAGGAACCATGTTATACCCCCTTTGCAGACTAACCATGTTTGTTTAAGATGTAGCTTCCCAGCACAGTCTCACTCTACAGGCATCCTGAATTCTGTCAGAGAAAAATTGTGTGGCAGACAGCAGGTCGAGGGCAGACTTTCATGAATGGAAACCTAGATACGTTTTTTTTTTTTTTTTTATCTCCCAAGATATGATCCTTCAGTGGGAAGCTCCTCAAGTAGACCTATTTGTCTGATTGTTCACAGAAGGGGTAATCAACTGGCAGAACTCTGCTTCAGGACTCCAAATAATGAGGCCCGGAAGACAAATGTATTTTCTTTTCCTTGGACAGGAATGTTCCTGTACTCTTTTACAACCTTTTTACTGATAATCCAGGGTACTTCTGAAGTTTCAAAAGGAATCCTCCTAGATTATTGTGATGACTCCTTTCTGGCCCAGGCAACAGTGGCTCTCCTTCCTTTGGAAGTGGCCAGGGGCAATTACCACAACCTTCCTCAGTCTAGATCTACTCACAAAAGGACAGGGATGTTTGTTGCACCTGGATTCCATTTAGCTACAGCTGACTACATGGATGATACAGTAATGGGACGTTACTAGGCTAATGGCCCTAGGGCCCTTAGAAGCCTAGCCAAGTTTTACCCTTATTTCCACTATCAGCACCAATTGCCCCTATCCAAGAGGGACACAGATGGAACCCCCAGGGTGAATTTACAGTTGCCCATCCAATCGTCCAGATTGCGTTTGAAGAGGGCCAATGAGGTGCTGTTTGACATGAAGTGGGAGTCTATTCCAAAGGTGTGTGAACCTCTGGGATCAAATCTGTTCCTCCTCCAGAAAGTTCTATTAATGTCACATACCGGGTTAAGGTCTTTGTAGAGTGAGTAACCCGTGTACCAGTTGACTTGCGGATATGCAGCATTTCCAATAAAGCAAGGTCAAAGATTGACTTGTATACAAGGTGTAGATCACCTCTGAGGAGTGTGTATGAAACCGAATAAAGTGACAGTGATTTCAGATGATTTGCATAGGGACAGATGCTGAAGACCTTGAATTTTCCTTGTGAGGAACCTTTGTGGTCTCTGCAATTGCTGTACGTGCTTGGAAAGGTTCATACCAAAAGGGGCTGTGTACTCAATTATTGGCCTGATGAAGGAAGAGTACAGTGAGGTTATGACTTTTTTTTTCTGTGTGCAATGCCCTTCTTACCACAATGAAAACATGGTGATCAAAAGGTAAGGTTGCTGTCAACCTGTGATAGGGTCTTCATTCCCTTTAGGCACCTGATAACTGATGTGCAGCAGGTACTAATGGAGGCAAGAAAGCCTGCTGCTAGAAAGCCATACATTAGCAAATGGAAAAGGTTGCCTAGTTGGTGCCGACGACGTAATCGACATCCATTCAGGGCTTGCTGTTCTCTGATTTTACAGTATTTATGTGAATTACTATCCTATGGCCTTTCTTACTCCTCCATCAAGGTTTATCGGCCATTTCAGCATGTCTGCCCATGGATCCTCCTCTTTTAGTGCACTCTCGTGTCAAAATGTTTTCGAAAGGGGTGTTGCATAAGAGCCCTCCAAGAAAATCAGTGGCTCCTCCTTTGGATCTTAATTTTGTGTTAAAGAAGTTAACACTTGCTCCATTTGAACCAGCTAACCTGACTTGAGGTTTTTAACATGGAAAGCAGTTTTACTGATTGCTGACCTCTGTAAGAAGGGCATCTGAGTTGCAAGCTCTTAATGAGAGTCAGCCGTATCTCATTTTCAGCAGGGACAGAGTTCTTTGAGAACTAATCATTTTTATGTGTAAAGCGGTATCGGAGTTTAAGCCAAACTATCCATCACCGCATTTTCTTTCCTGAACTTAAACTTGAGGGAGAAAGGATAACTTGGATGTCCACAAACAACTTTGGTATTATCTTTAGAGAACTAAATCTTTCAGATCTTCAGATCAATTGTTAATTTCTTGTGAAGGTAAGAAGGGGCAACCTGTATTGCAACAGACCATTTCCAAATAGATGTGGTGAAGTGGGTGAAGGTATACCTTTTGTTATACTCTCTACAACAAATGTATTCCGGGCAGGGTCATGTTCCACTCTACCAGGCCTTGGCTTTATCTATGGCTTTTTGAAAAGGGTCATACCCGCCTGGCCAAAGTTTCTAGAAGTAGTATAGAAGCTGCAACTTATAAAGAACTATAAGCTCGATTTCTTCTGTAGATAACTGGCTTTGCTAGAACCATTCTCCAAGGGATCCTGGATCCTTCTCAGTCAACCTCCCAAATGTAATAAGCTAGAGTAATCTATCCACATAGCTATGATTACTGCAGCAGTGACTAGTACAATGAGCATAATACAGCTGTATAAGTAAAGTTAACATAACAGTAAATCTTAGAATGTTGACTGCTGCAGTAGCCACTCCCTACATCTCCCTTGTTTTTTGATGTGTTTATGCCAGGGTGTGAATACATATTTTTTTTGTTCCTAGCACTCTCTTTCAAGGTCTCAGCCTCTCTCTCACTCTCTCTCTCTCTTTTGGCATGAAGGTTGTGAAGGGCTTGGCACCCAAACTTGTTGTTTTAATCAGCACAGCTCAAGATGAGAGACTTTACTGGGTGTGTGGAAGGTGCCCTAAAGTTTTAAAAGCTGCCCAGCTGTTGTATCCTTGACAGGATATAACTCGTAAAGCTAGGCTGCTGCAGCAATGAACAGTTAGAAAATCTACTGTTATGATGTTTATTTACACAACTGTACTTTCCCTGCATGTGTCTGTGTGTTGGGGGAGGGGTGTTCCAAGGTAAAGTTCCAGACTCCACTTCCCAATCCATTCTAAAATGTGAGGCGATTTATTAAGTTCATTTGTACCCTTATGGTAGAATCCTTCCCAGTTCAGTTGCTGTTAGATTCTTTATGTAATTACCTTTTCGGAATGGTTCATTCCTTCTATTAGTGGCAAATGTGATCAGTGATATGTCTGTGCATGCTGTACTTTATTGCTACGTAAACATTTTGTCTGCGAGTACAGATTAATAGAATGACAAATTTCAGTGTGTATATTGCTGAACTCTCAGCCATTCCACTTCCACAGTGTGTGTGTGTGTATATGTATATATGTGTGTGTGTGTGTGTGTGTGTGTGTGTGTGTGTATATATGTATGTGTGTATATATATATATATCTATACATACACACTTTATAATCTCGAAATACTGAAATGTTGAATTTCAGTATCTCGAAACTATAAAGTCGAAGTTTTGAATTGGAGAAAGTGCATAATCGCAAATTTGAATATCTCTAATTCACGGTTATGGCTTTACGCTACGTAATGTCCAGGGTTGTATGTGGATGGTGTATGGTGCAGTGTTTGGATTTGGGTGTAATGTCAGGTAAGTGTGTGTGTGTGTGTGTGTGTGTGTGTGTGTGTGTGTGTGTGTGTGTGTGTGTGTGTGTGTGTGTGTGTGTGTGTGTGTGTGTGTGTGCTTGCTTTTGTTTTCTGTTTTTGTGCGATCTCGGAGTTAGTATAGCAATAACCCATGCCTGGGTGTGGGTAATGCTGGATTTACCCACGGTTGTCGTGGTTTGGTCCCGAGGGCGAAGCCCTCGGGACCAAACAAAGCCAACCGTGGGTAAATACAGCATTACCCACACCCAGAAGTGGGTTATTGCTATTATACCATGACATTACTTAAGAAAAGAAACTATTACTTTTCTTAAATAATGGCATAGTATAATGCCTGTTTACTGCCCTTCCGCAGATGTCTGGCATCCGGCATTTCTGATGTACTGCGCGCCTGCAGTACATCAGAGTTGAGCAAAAGCAGCGGAGAAAGCAAGATCTCCGTTGCTTTTTTACTGTTTCTATGTTAAATGGGTTTAACATAGCGAGACAGTTTAAAATAAGCAACGGAGATGTCCGTTGCTTATTTTAAATGTCTCGCTATGTTAAACCCATTTAACATAGTAACAAAAAGCAATGGAGATCTTGCTTTCTCCGTTGCTTTTTTAAAACCTGTCTGCTATGTTAAATGGGTTTAGCATAGAGACAGCTAAAATAAGCAACGGAGATCTCCGCTGTTTATTTTAAAGCTGTCTCGCTATGTTAAACCCATTTAACATAGCGAGACAGTGTTAAAAAGTAGAGTTATACTAATGGAAAAAAGTCCGGGCGACCGGACCTTTTTCCATTAGTATAACTCGATTTACAGTGTGCACGTTGGCCAATCAGCGTGCACGTTTTGGGGGGGTCATGGTATAATATATATACGTAGTGGGGGTATCGGGGTGCAGGGTGACTTCCCCCTGCTTATGTAGGTTTGTGGATGTGTGTGTTGTTTATTTTCTGGTGTGTGTGTTCTGGTATGTGTGGTCCGGTGTTTGCTGTGTTTTCAATGTTTTAAATTTCGCGGTTTTAGGATTTTGGTGTTGTGTGGATCCAATTTCATGGTCTCGAAAAACTGAAATTCGAGATTTCAGTATTTCGAGATTATGAAGTGAATCCAAATATATGTAAATGTTTTTATATTTCTGCCTGACTTTTCTCGTTCCTTTCATGTGACTGAAGGGTTATAAAATTGCAGGATTTTGTAGCATCTTTAGTTCACGAAAACATTTTATATTATTACCTGCAAGTGTATATGTGTAATATAATTGTGCACTTGATAATAATTAATAAATACATATTTATAAAGTTGTCATTAATCCTGACCCACAATGTACCTAACACCAATAAAATGAAAAATCTTGACCGAAAAACGAAACAAAATCCCCAAACCTGCCTTGCTAAAACAAACCTATATCACTCAAATTTGACGTAGAACCAGGTTGTAAGAAAAAAACAAGTAGTCTCATTTTGTAATCAAACACCTAAGAAACAGACTACCATTAGACATGTGATAGTGTTAGGGAAAGTTTTTTTTTTTTTTTTTTTTTTAGAAATTAAGGTACAGGGTTGGGGTTAGGGTTGGCACGTAAATAAGGATGGGCAAGAGGCCGGTAACATATGTATTTGTACCGAAAGCAGTTTTTGAGAGTTATTTATTTTAGTCATCTTTGTAAAAAATCAAAGGGTCAGAAACTGCTTGTGTGACTATAAAAGTAAAAAGTCAAGATTAATTTTCTTCTAGATGGTGTAGCACATGTATCCTCTCTACTGTCATTTTGTCTTGTTAAAGGCTTGATGTGTTGAAGAATTCATAGGTTCATAGGTTCATACT